>NC_135627.1:10941363-11244393 GCF_053574225.1 Canis aureus
CCAATAAAAAATAAATTTATTATAAAGAAATAAATGATAGCTTGGATTTTGGAAGGGTGCAGATTTTACAGCAGATTTGACCTTAAACACACTCATTCCCTCATTCAAACAAATCTAAGTGCCTGCTCTGTGCCAGATACTCTCCTAGACACTGGGAATACAGTGGTGTGTAGAAGTTGACATGGCCCATTGCCCTCATGTAACGGGTAGTAACCATGAGAAACAATACTTATCAAATAGTCATAAAATTAATAATAGAAGAGGGAGACTGGATCTTGCCTGAAGGAGTTCCCAGGGAAGGTGAATTTTGAACTGAGATTTGATAGGCAGAGAGGAATGAGATCGCTCTAGGCCAGTAGTTTTCTCACCCAGGGGAGATTCAGCCCCCAGGGGCCAGTTGGCAATGCCTGGAGATTTTTTGGTTGTCGCAACTGATGGTGGGTGAGAGGATGCTACAGTTGCATATCCTCCAATGCACAGGATGGCCCCCACCAAAGAAAATTATCTGGCCACAAGTGTCAGTAGTGCCAAGCTTGGGAACACCTGGGCTGTGTGCATAAGAAACCCCACATGCAAAGGCTCTTGGGTGAAAAAGTTAGAGTACTTGCAGAACAAAGTCCAAGGAGAAGGGGGAGGGGCACTTGCTAGAGCAGGTAAGGTAACTAGAGCCAGATTCACCAGGGTTTGCAGACTAAACGGTCCTTAAACCATGGAAGGCTGCAAAGTAGAGAGGCGACACAATCAGATTTCTATTTTGCAAGGATCACTTGGGCTATCGACGGGGGAGGAATTGGAGTGAAGAGACCATTCCATGTGTCCAGGGGAAGGATGAGCCAGCTTGCTGTAACCAAGTGGCAGTGAAGTTGAAGACTTGTGAACTGATCTAAGAAATGCTTAGGAGTCAACTGGTGATGGATGGGAGGTGGGTGGGTGAGGGAATGCTAGTGTTCTCATATAGTTAAACATAGATTGATAGAAGCCGAGTCAGGACCCAAACCTGGTTGGAGTTTAGCTCTAGAAAAGAGGAAATAAAGTCCCCATATGTTACAGGTTACACAAAGAGACAGATGTAGACACATCTGTACATTTTTATGGTTGGCCAAACCCCAGTTTGGGAATGAAAATTGTAAGGCCAGCCAGAATCTTCACAGAGGCTCTGCCAAATACGATGTCCAGCAGATGTTCAGGTCACTGGAGCCCTCTTCACTCTACATGGCATTGGGCCCGATCTTGTGATGTGTATTTTGGGGCCCACCATGCGTTCCTCCCACCTGGGCAAGTAGCACTAAGCTCATAGCTCTCCACTTCTCTTTATCTCCCTCTGGGGAGCATCCACCCCTAGATTTCCACACACGTGTCTGTCTTGTGACTCCTCCCTCAGGGGCTTCTCTCTTTTAAACAGTTTAGCTTAAGTAACTAACTGGAATTTAAATAAAAAACTTAGGGACGCCTGGGTGGCTCAGTGGTTGGGCATCTGCTTTTGGCTCGGGGTGTGATCCTGCAGTCCCAGGATCGAGTCCCACATCAGGCTCCCTGCGTGGAACCTGCTTCTCCCTCTGCCTGTGTCTCTGCCTCTCTCTGTGTGTGTCTCTCATGAATAAATAGAGAAAATCTTTAAAATAAATAAATAACTTAAACAGGGTTTAGCTTTTCAAAGTCAGTCTATCTTGACTCACATTTACATTCTGGACTGCTATCACCTCTCTTAGACTGTTTTTACTCTCACATTACTGCTTTATTTTTTCTCACATCACTACTTTTCATTTGGAGGTTGTTGTCGATTCATGCAAGTTGTAAGAAATAATACAGAGCTCCCAATACTCTACACCCAGTTTCCTCCAATAGTAATAGATTAAGTGACTATAGTATAAGATCACAGCCAGGAAATTGACATCGATACATCTACCAACCTTATTCATATTTCATCAGTTTCATATGTCCTCATTAGCTCTATAAAATGTTACTTGTGAGGATTTGTGTGGTCATCATGGTCAAGATATAGAACAATCCCACCACAAGGATCTCTTGTGCCATTCTTATGTTACAAATTGTCCCTAAATATGTTTTTTAATCTTAAAAAAATATTTAGTTATTTATTTTAGAGAGGGGTGAAGAGCAGAGGGAAAGGGAGAGAGAATCTCAAGCAGACTCCTTGCCAAGCTGGGAGCCCGACATGGGGCTCGATCTCATGATCCTGAGATCACGACCAGAGCTGAAATCAAGAGTCGGACACTCAACTAACTGAGCCACCCTGGCGCCACCCCGCTACAAAATAATTTCTTGTATACCATCTGTGCCAACTGCTGGGGACACCAAAGAAAGTGCATACAAAGGGAATTTCTGCCCCTGTGGAGCTTCAGTCTACCTTACCTCAGCCTTTAAGCACTGTTACCATCCCCTTTCCAGGGAACTTCTCTTGGGGAGTCCACAGGCCTGTTGGTCAAGCATTCATGTCTACATTTGTAGCTGTCCAAGTCCCATGTTGCCAGGGCATTTCTTTTCTTCTGTGTTCAAAATTCTCCACCAGTTAGTGAATCTGTTTTTCCTGGAGGCAATGAAACTTACAATCAAGTTCAATTTTCTATTTCACAGAAACAGATAATGGTTCAGTCACCTCTGCCTTCTCCTTTGGACCTCAAATTTATAGTGAAAGCTTCACTGGGCATCTGGGGAAGAGGACATTAAGGCATAAAGTCCATCAAGGGGTCAGCCATATTGTACATGGATAAGTGTTTGCATTTACCATATTTGGCCCAAATAGGGGATCCCCAGAGTTGAGTAACCCTAGTTTTCAGTAAAGTAAGGTACTTAATATTACTCAAAATATTCATTAATAAATACTAATACTAATGATTATCGAATGTTATAGCCTCATTTTAAAAATCCCACAGAGGGGATCCCTGGGTGGCTCTGCAGTTTAGCACCTGCTTTCAGCCCAGGGCGTGATCCTGGAGTCCCAAGATCGAGTCCCACATCAGGCTCCTTGCATGGAGTCTGCTTCTCCCTCTGCCTGTGTCTCTGCCTCTCTGTGTGTCTCTTGTGAAAAAATAAATAAAATCTTAAAAAAAAAAAAATCCCACCGAGTCTTGTCTTAAATGATCTCGTTCACCTCTAAAATTCTACCAAGAAGACATTAATTTAGGCTCTTATCCTCTTTTAAGATTAATACTCCTCATAAAATACAAATTGGAAGCTGGTGTCTAGCTCAAAGGAGAAGGAGCAAAGGTCCTGTGTGGAATAGTGTGGTTGGAATGAAGGAGACAAGGAAAGATAATGGTGGGGACAGAAGCCAAAAGAAGATACTAAATATTAAGGCTCTCAGCCTCTTCTGTCATTTTCCAATCTCTTTAAACTTTTATAGGAATTATAGTTTATCTTAACGTTGGCCAATTCTTTGTAATAAGAAGTGGGAATGAGAGACTTTTCACCTTCTACGTTGTAATATCTGCATCATTTGATATAATTTTTCCCTCTAAATAAACTACATGTGCAGCTCACAGAGAAATCTTTACTCAAGAGAGCCATGGATTTGTTTGTAATAAAGCTGTGCTAAGGGGCATTGGTGGGAGGGAGACACTATAATGGAAACTCAGGTAACCAAGGTGGTTGCTAAATTGCTTTGCCCAGCAGACAAAAAAAAGTTCTGGGGAGATGGGGGCTCCAGAGCAATGCTGAGTGGCAAGAACTTGGAAGGCAGCATTTTCCAGATCATTGGCTGAACCCCGGGTGTGCAATTTAGACTCTTCTCTGAACAAAGCCTTTATATCTTAACTAGATTCTAGATGCTATGTGACCATCTCGGTGGTAGTCTGGAAATAGCTAGCCTTTGGGTGCATAAAGCTTGCATGTGAAAGGAAAAGGTGTTACACCTGGCTTTGAATCTTATTCTTCCACTTACCAGTTGTATGACCCTAGGCAAATGTAGTGGGTTGAGTAGTGTCACCTCCCAAATTCATATCCCCTGGGAACCTCAGAATGTGACCTCACTTAGAAAGAGGGCCTTTACAGATACACCTAACTATTTTGAAATAAAATCATCTTGGATTTATGGTGGGTCCTAAGTCCAAAGACTGGTGTCTTAATAAGAGGAGAGGTCACAGAGAGACACTCAGAGAAAAATGGCCATAGGAGGAAAGAAGCAGAGATTGGTGGGATGCTTCCAAAAGCCAAGGAATGCCTGGAGCCACCAGAAGCTGAAGAGACAAGGAAGGATCCCCCCTAGAGCCTTCAAAGTAAGTGACTCCAAACTTCTGGCCTCCAGAGCAACATTTCAGTTGCTTAAAGCCACCCAGTCCCTGATAATTTGTGGCAGCCCCAGGAAACTAGTTCAGCGAGTAACCTAGTCTTTCAGCAATTTGGCTTTCTTGTCTACAAAACGGGATAAAACTACCTTTTTTCACAGAATTATTGACAGGTTTAAATGAGAAAAGTTATATAAAGCCCTAGATCAGTGTTTGACATGTAATAATGTTCAATAAATAATTGAAGGGGGATAACCCTTACTTTTCTTGAAGTTTCGTATCCTGTAATTAAATGCCTCAGAAACAATCTCAGATTTATATTTTTAGCACTGTGTTCTGAGTCTGATTCATTTAGCAAGTACTGTTTTTATTTTTTTATGTGTACAGTTAGAGAGCCAGGAGAGACAGGAGAGGGACAGGCAGAGAAGGGAGGAAAAGGAGAAAGAGAGAATCCCAAGCAGGCTCCACACTAAGTGCAGAGCCTGACATGGGGCTCAATCTCATGATCCTGAGATGATGACTTGAGCCAACATCAAGAATCAGACACCCAACTGACTGAGCCACCCAGGGGCCCCCCTTTAAATCTGCTACACTATTTATAAAGACTATCTTGAGCATCTTGCCTTTCTGATAATTTTTAAATACGTGGCATTTTTCAAGGAACAATAAAGATTTCTGCTTCCAACTTGTGACAAGCGTTTGAGAAAAATTTTTGCCTGCAGATTTAAATTGCACTTTTATTCATCTTTTAAAAGCAGGTTTGTCTTAGCAGCTACATTTCTATAGCATTAATTTTGATGGCCAGACTTGAGATTTGTTCTTAAAGAAAATAAAAGCTACTCATTTCTAGAACTTTCTGATAAAGTAAATTGGATGATAGCTTTTAGAGTACTGGTCTAGGAATTTGCAGACATCAGCAAACAAGGTGATAAAGTAGAAAGAACAGAGACCAGGAGTATGAGATTATCCTAGGGCCAAGTTCAAGGCATTAGTCATTTTTTTTAAAACTTTAATAATTCAGTTAGTTACAAACACTTCCAACCTGCTATTAGTTACCAGAAACCTGGAATGAGCCACTTAATTATTTACTGCGTATCAAAGGTGCTTCTAATAAAATTAATAGTGGTAGTGGTGGTTGCGGCTTTGTTGTTAATTTCTCTCAATGAAATAAGAGGGTTGTGCTATGCCAGGGTCTTCAAACATCCCCAGATGCATAACCCTTTTTTACTAAAATACCTAAATCTTATACAGAAGTCTTCTATAAAAAGCTATAAAAGTGAGCCTCTTTGGATGCTGATATAAATGGTTATTTAAAAATTTGTTGTGTTGGGGGCACCTGGGTGGCTCAGAGTGGGGAGTCTGCCTTCAGCTCAGGTCATGATCCCAGGGTCCTGGAATGGAGCCCCGCATCCATTCCCTGCTCTGCGGTGACCCTGCTTTTCCCTCTCCCTCTGCCTGCCACTCCCCCCACTTGTGCTGTCTGTCGAATAAACAAATAAAATCTAAAATTAAAAATAAATAAAATATTTGTTGTGAAATGTAAGAATGTTTGAAATGCCAATGCTTTTGTGGAAACAAAATATTTTCAAGGTTTCTAGTCCTTCACAATATTTTGAAGGTAAAAGTACCTCAGACTGAAAAAGGAAAATTCTCCTCTGCCATTCATCAGACTAAGATAGCACAGATTATGTTGGCTGCAAAGTGAACAGGAAGACACATTCCTCCCATGGATACACTGAAGTGATATGTCAAATATCACCCTTCCCTGGGTGACTGCTGCTTTCCTACTAAGAAAACTTGTTCTGGAAAAGCACTGACAATAAGAAACATTGCTATTTGAAATTATCAGTAAGAATGGGCAAGCTATGTAACCTCCCTCCTTCATCTGTAAAGTAAAACAAATTCTCTAACTGGTCTTTACCATACAATGCAAGAGTAAGGCTCAAATGTAATCACGTATATGAAGGCTCTTCAGGGAAAGAACTACACGTGTAGAAATTGTTCATTGGAATCAGTACCTTTAACAACAAGGTTCAAATGTAAAAGAAACTGGGACGCCTGGGTGGCTCAGCGGTTGAGTGTCTGCCTTCAGCCCAGAGCATGATCCTGTGGTCCCAGGATCAAGTCCCATATGGGGCTCCCTGCATGGAGCTTGCTTCTCCCTCTGCCTCTGTCTCTCTGTGTCTCTCATAAATAAATTAAAAAAAAAAAAACCTTTTTAAAAGAGCCTACTTAAAAAGAAACTATGAGCCCAGATGACATACATCTCAGTGTATATTACCCAGCTTCCCTATTTTAGCCCTCATGTTAAAGAGCATGGGTTGGGGCTCACCCAGATATGGGTTCAAATCCTATCACTTTTATTTACTGGCAGCATGTCTTTAAGTGAGTTGTTTAGCCTTTTGGAGCCATTTCATATGTAAAATGGGAATGATAACCTCTGCTTCATACTATCATTCAAGGGATTAAAAAAAGAGAAGAGTCATAATATGCTGGTCACATGACAGCACTCAAAATATGTTCATTTCCTACATCAATAGTTCAAGGGAATCAAGCTACATTTTGTAATATCTACATTTCTAGGCACCAGGTCAGCATTATTTCCTTTAGAAAGTTACTGTTTGGAGAGCAGGACCAAATTACTTGATTCTGGTTTTGGGAAGAACGATGACAGCAATATTATATACTCAGAGATTAGTTTGTGGCCGAACAATGGTTCTTTGCAACGTAATTAGCTTTCGTCATGATGGATAACATATTTTATTGGTCAAATTACTTTTTCTGGGAGTTCTCATAATTATTCTCCTACTCATGGTTAGGGATTTATCCAACAAAACTAATGAAATAATCTCATATATATTATCTCTTTAGTCTTTACTTGTCATCCCCAGAAGTACAGAAGATGGGCAAGAATAGCATAAACCATTTCAACTGCAATTGCCTGGAAAAGTCCATAGACTTTTCAGAAAAGATACCACATTTCTTTTGCGGAGAAAAAGTCAATGCCTTATTTTTAAACATCTGACAGCAAGACAAACCATGAGAGATCTTAACTCTGGGAAACAAATAAAGGGTTGCCAAAGAGGAGGCGGATGGAGGGATGGGCATTAAGGAGGGCACATGATGGGATGAGCATTGGGTATTATACTATACGTTGACAAGTTGAATTTAATTAAATTTAAAAATGATATCTGACAGCAGGGGCGCCTGGATGTTTGGGTCAGTTGAATGTCTGACTCCTGATTTTAGCTCAGGTCATGATCTCAAGGTCATGAGATTGAGCCCTTCATGGGGATCTGCAATAGGTGAGGATTCTCGCTCTGCCTTCCCCACCCTGCCTGAGTGCATTCTCTTTCTCTCTAAAAAAAGAAAAAAGGAAATAAAGAAAAAATCTGACAACATTAATTCCAGAAATACCAGGATTGAATTTAATGTGAGTGAACATAGATAGCTTCACGAGGTTGGTTTTCTCTCTTCGTTCATTTTTTGGCCACGGAAATTGTTTAGCAGTAAGATCTCTTGTAATAAGTAAAATAACTTGACAGAATGAAAAGAAGGAAAAAAATATAACCCTGCTGCCTTCAAATTTAACAACAGTTTTTTTTTAGAGCCAGGTTTAGAAATGGAAATAAGGAGTCCAATTATTGGGAGAACGTATTTGTTTCTACTTTCTGCACAAAAAGTTTCTAAATTAGCCTAATTAATGGATCCTGTGTTGAACTGCAGAGCCTTTTTGTTAAGTTCACATAGATTTGGATAGGGAAGGGACGCCTGGATGGCTCAGCAGTTGAGCATGTCTGCCTTCGGCTCAGGGCCTGATCCCAGGATCCAGGATCGAGTCCCACATCGGGCTCCCTGCATGGAGCCTGCTTCTCCCTCTTGTTTCTGCCTCTCTGTGTGTGTGTCTCTCATGGATAAATAAATAAATCTTCAAAAAAAAGATTAGATAAGGAAAATGATCAAAAAGTAAGCTTCACTTAAATAAATACTACTGAATACCTAACTCTGTGTACCATAGTGGCAAATGCTGGAAACTCATAAAAAGGATACAAGTCTGCCCTCATGAAACTCAGTCCAGGAGGGAGGCAGTCATATAAATCAACTATTACAGAAGAGACAGGTAGGTATTGTAACAGAGGCTGGAGCAAAAAACTACAGGGCAAGGTAGACAAACTCTGTAAGAGGGCAGTTGGTAAATACTTCAGGCTTTGTGGGTCACAGAGTCTCAATGACAAGCAAAGACTCCATGATTAAATGATAGTGACTATGTTTTCAGTAAAAGTTTATTTATGAATACTGAATTGTAAATACCATTTAATTTTCATGTGTCATGAAGTGTTCTTTTTTTTTTTTTTTTAATTTCAAGCATTTAAAATGCAAAACTCATTAGCTCATGGGCCATACAAAAACAAGTATTGGATTTATGTTGTAGGTTATTTGGGGCCAAAGATGACTTTTTAAAATGATTTACCAGAATAATTTGATAACATTTCAGTAGATTTTGTAATGTTATTTAGTTAGATTCCAAGCTCCTTATATAGTCTCCTCATTCTGTTATTTATTTCACATTATAACTACAGTTTCAAGAGGTGAAGATGTTTTCCTATCTTCAGTATGGTATTTGCAATGCTGGCGGCAAGTGGGAGGAGTGACAAGGAGATGGGGCCGTCCCTTTTGCATAAAGTAGCAGTGTATTTAGTCAAATATAAATATAAATCAGGCATCTATTTTATCTACCTTATCGCACCGAAATCTGGAAAACAAGAGCTTGGCAATTACTCGCTTGGATTTAAACAATGACAATGGCTAAACCAGAAAACTCCAATTAAAGACAATCTATTGGTTTAAATCATTTGAGTTGATAAAGGAAATGTCGTCTGAGCTTTAAACCTACATAAATCGGGATCCCTGGGTGGCGCAGCGGTTTGGCGCCTGCCTTTGGCCCAGGGCGCGATCCTGGAGATCCAGGATCGAATCCCACATCAGGCTCCCGGTGCATGGAGCCTGCTTCTCCCTCTGCCTATGTCTCTGCCTCTCTCTCTCTCTCTCTGTGACTATCATAAATAAAAAAAAATAAAATTAAAAAAATAAATAAATAAATAAACCTACATAAATCATTTGTACGCTTGACCCTGAGCCTGGAAGATATGGGAGATTATAGATGGCAAAATAATAGACCAGAATGAGCACAAAAACAGCTAGCTGATGGGAAGCTGAACCCTTTTTGGTGAGTCACTCACTTCCACAATTTGGATGCAGCCAGATAGCCTTCCCGAGTCAACTCTGTTCCTAAACCCACCAGAGCAATTGGCTTACAAAGGACTCCTGTGTGCCCACCAATCCTAAACTGACAGGCCATGGACTTGTAACTGACCACACAGATTCCTTGAAAAACTATGGGACTCTCACCTTTCTGAAAGTAATCCATACCCTTGCCTTTGCTGGGCAGTTTATTCACACAGGGTCACACCCTGTGTGTGCCCATCTAGTAGATCCTGGGAATCTAGATCCTATTCCAGTCCACAGGAACCAGAATGTGTATTTTTAATCCAGATCTTCAGTTGATTCACAGGCACATTTCAGTTTGAGAAGCACTGGAGCAAATCTTCACTAAATCATGGTTCTCAAACATGAAAGCGCATCATAGACACTAGTCAAAATGCTAAGCCCCACTCCTGGAATTGGTGATTAAGAAGACCTGGGGTCTGACCTGAGATTTAACATTTCTAAATTCCCAGGTGCTGTTGATACTACTGGATTGGGGCCACATTTTGAAAACTTCTACTATAAACTATTTGTTTATGAGTTATTTCTTGAGAGTTAGCTGAAGACATTATCCCACAGAGCTATGTTGAATCAGACTCCTCAGGCTTACCTGGCATTAAATACAATTGAATGCTCCCCTTGTCATCGTCTTTAATTTTCCTTCACCAGAAGAATTATTTATTCATGTATTTGGCTCATTTTCTTTTGCCAACATGATTTGTCGTCCCTCAAAAAAGAATCATTCTTCACTAAAAAAAATATTAAGATGATTACTGCTACTCTTTAAATATATTGTTGAAAATATATGTTAGAAAATGCAATGAAACGCCGGGACACCTGCACCCCGATGTTTCTAGCAGCAATGGCCACGATAGCCAAACTGTGGAAGGAGCCTCGGTGTCCAACGAAAGATGAATGGAGAAAGAAGATGTGGTTTATGTATACAATGGAATATTACTCAGCTATTAGAAATGACAAATACCCACCATTTGCTTCAACGTGGATGGAACTGGAGGGTATTATGCTGAGTGAAGTAAGTCAGTCGGAGAAGGACAAACATTATATGTTCTCATTCATTTGGGGAATATAAATAATAGTGGAAGGGAAAATAAGGGAAGGGAGAAGAAATGTGTGGGAAATATCAGAAAGGGAGACAGAACGTAAAGACTGCTAACTCTGGGAAACGAACTAGGGGTGGTAGAAGGGGAGGAGGGCGGGGGGTGGGAGTGAATGGGTGACGGGCACTGGGTGTTATTCTGTATTTTAGTAAATTGAACACCAATAAAAAAAAAAAAAGAAAAAGAAAATATATGTTAGACAAGTTTTTTTTTTTAATATTTCAATTTAATTATAAACTTCCCAAGACAAGAAAGAACTTTTGGAAATAAATTATGGCTTATAAATATGATCTTTTAGTTTTCTTTGGGAACTGTATATCCATCCAAAACACAGCCACATCTGCATTATTATTGGAAACGTTTGGATAAAAATGAAATTGTAATAAAGTTTCAACTAGTCCACATACGAGGCATCTGGGTGGCTCGATTGGTTGAGCATCTGCTTTCAGCTCAGGTCATGATCCCAGGGTGCGGGGATGGAGCCCCGCGTCAGGCTCCCTGCTCAGCGAGGAGTCTGCTTCTCCCTCTGCCTCTGCTCCTCCTCCCAGCTTCTGCTCTCTCTCTCTCTCTTTAATAAATAAATCTTAAAGGGGATCCCTGGGTGGCTCAGAGGTTTAGCGCCTGCCTTTGGCCTAGGGCGTGATCCTGGAGTCCTGGGATCGAGTCCCGCGTCGGGCTCCCTGCATGGAGCCTGCTTCTCCCTCTGCCTCTCTCTCTCTCTCTCTCTCTCTCTCTCTCTATGTCTATCATGAATAAATAAAAATTTTTAAAAAATCATCATAAAAAAATAAATAAATCTTACAAACAAAAACAACCTAGTCCACATACATGAAAGAGTGGAAGGGGCAGAAAATGATTAAGGTGGATAATTCCATTCCAGTAACTCTGTGTCTTTGGAGAGAGGCGACAGGAGTGGGCTCTGTCTCTGTGCCCTTCTCGTCACCTGGGTCCCAAAAGGAGCATTGTTTAAACCCAGAATGAACAAAGTTTCCAGATAAAAATTCTCCTTCAGCTTTTGGTCTTCACTCTTCTAATGTCTGGGGTTCCAGGTTTGTCCTGGGCGCCAGGGGACAGACGGGAAGTCATTTCTTTCATTGTCCCCCACAACCACTGTTTTATTCTAAAAGGGAGAATCGGAAAATGCCCGTTGGTATGGACGTAGGAGCACCTGCATCCGCTGATGCCAGCGCTGAGCGCGGGTGCTCGGGAGGAGCCTGGTGGTGGGCGCGCGTGCCCTTAGCTGCGGGGCGGCCCCAGGTGTGCTCGGGCCGGGCCCGGCCGGGGCGCGCGGGCGGGGCCGCGTCCCGCCTCCAGGGGGCGCCGCCGGGGGCGGCCTCCCGGGGCGGCTGCGCGCGCCTCGCCCCACGTTTCCGCTCGCTGCCCGGCCGGCCCTCCCGACGGCGCCGCGCTCCGCCGCAGGTGAGGCGCTGGGCGCGGGCCGACCCGGGGTCTCGGTCCCCGCTGCCGCGGCGCGGGCGCTCTGGGGACGCCGGGGACTCGGGGCGCGGCCCCCCGCGCGGGCGGGGGCAGGAGGAGGCCGGGGAGCGCGCCTGGCGGGGGCGGCGGGGGCACCCGGAGGCGACACGGGCCCCGGAGCCGGCGCGCGGCGTGACGCAGGCGCCACCGCCGGAGCGGGCGAGGGCGGGCAAGGTAGGAGCTGTCTGCGGGGCGGACGCTGCCGGCTCCCACAGGAAAGGCGGGGGTTACTCGCAAGGTAGTTTTAAGAGGATCTCTCAGGGGAACCAGGCTACCGCTTTTCAGAATTTTTTATTTTTTATTTTATTTTTTTTTTAGATTTTTAAAAATTTATTCATGAGGGCAGCTCCGGTGGCCCAGCGGTTTAGCGCCGCCTTCAGCCCGGGGCGTGATCCTGTGGAGACCCGGGATCGAGTCCCACGTCGGGTCCGTGCGGGGAGCCCGCTTCTCCCTCCGCCTGTGTCTCTGCCTCTCTCGCTCTCTCTCTGTCTCTTTTATTCATGAGAGACACAGAGAGAGGAGGGAGAAGCAGGCTCCCCGTGGAGCTGGGAGCCTGATGCCGGACCCTGGGGTCACAACCTGAGCCCAAGGCAGTTGCTTAACGGACCGAGGCACCCAGGCGCCCCTGAAAATCTGTGTGTGATTTCAGAGATTCCTGTTTGTGAGGAAACCCGAAGCTGCCGAAGAAATCTAAAAACTTCTGGTGTTTGTCAGCGTATGACGTTAGGTTTCTTTGGAGCTGTTAGGTACACGTCTGAAACACGGGGAGAAACTTCTCGAACAGCCTTGACTACCGAGTCTCGTTGTTGCTCTTCCGCTCTGTCGGCCAAAGGGTGCCCGGTAATTGGACTTGAAACCCTGAATCAGTGCACGGTTCTTGAAGCACCGCTTCTTGGCTCCAAGCTGGCTTTATGAATACTGAGCTGGTAAGAACATGCAGGAGACTTGTAGCCGCTTTTTAAAAAGCAGATCATTCATTGTGCCAAACGCCCTAGGGAGAAATCATGTATTGAAAACTAAAGGAAAAAAAAAAAAAAAGTAAAGGACACGGAGGCCCGGGTGGCTCAGTGGGTGGAGCCTCCGCCTCTTGGTTTCCACTGGGCTCTGGGTGGAGCCTCCGCCTCTTGGTTTCCACTGGGCTCGTGATGAAGCCACAAATCTTAGACAAATTAAGCACGAATCTGCTTAAGATTCGTCCTCTTCTCTCCCTCTGCCCCTCTCCCCGATTAAAAAAAAGAAATAACCTAAAGGGCATCTCTCAATCTGTTGGATTGGCCTATATAAAGTGTAGGTCTCACACTGTCCTCAGGTACTTTTTCCTATAACGGAAGACTGTTCTCCTTGGTCTCTCATTCAATTTATTGAAATGCTAATATGAAGAGCTCCTGCAGTTTGCCCTCATTTTCCCAAAATGCCTTGTTTTCCTGAAATGACTCCCAGGAGAAGCCGGAAGTTCCTGAATAAGCAGACAACCCTGGTAGAGAGCGTTTGTATTTCAAAAGCCGCGTTTGTAAAGTAATGTTAATTTCTTTTTTTTTTTTTTATGAGCTTTTTATTTTATTTTTTTAAGATCTTTATTTATGATAGTCACAGAGAGAGAGAGAGAGAGAGGCAGACACATAGGCAGAGGGAGAAGTGGTCTCCATGCACCGGGAGCCTGATGTGGGATTTGATCCCGGGTCTCCAGGATCGCGCCCTGGGCCAAAGGCAGGCGCCAAACCGCTGCGCCACCCAGGGATCCCGAGTTCTGTTAATTTCTAATTGGTGGATTTTGGTTCAGAAATATTTTGGACTAGTTGACCTTGCTAACGACGGTCTCAACTGTTAGCATGAGATCTAGAGAGGGTGGTTATTCATGCTGGCCTTAGATATTGGGCAGCAGGAAGTATAAGAGAACAGGCACAGAAGCTGTTACTGTTTTTAAAATTATCTGCCCTTTTTTTTTTTTTTTTTTTTTTTTTTTATCTAGTGAGATCTCTTGAAAGTTCCAGCCTGTGTCACCTCTTCTAAGTGGAGTCACTGAAAGGCTTTGTCACTGAAAGGCTTTGTACGCAGTTAGCCAGGCCCTTTACCAGGGGGCGGGGCACCCTGCTGACTGAGGTGGAGGTGAGGGCTGCAGTGTTTGTTTGCAGAGGGACTGGTCCCAAGGAGAGGTGGTGATAATAAGAGGACACATTCAAGCAAACTTAGCATTCCCCTCTAGAACATTCTCTATTCAGGGGCAAACCTTAGCAATTAAAGAATGTATTAGGAGGGCATCATTTAAACATGACCAGCCTCTTAACAGAAATTCATTCTTTACTTGAAGGTCTCTCTCTTGTCAGTGAAACTGCTCAGGGCAAGACAGCCTTGTTTAGGTTGGACCTGAGAGCTGTATAGACAGAGCTTACTGTGCATAAGGTGGTATACTCCGCCACTGGAATTACAGAAAGACCCAGTTACTAGGAATCTCAGGATTTGTAGGGCATTATGAGGTAATAGACACAGTAAAGAGCTAAAATGTTAAAAGGGATGAAAAAAATTTCAAAGTGGCAGTGGTCTATTGGGGCACAGAAAGATAAATTGCCCTTGGAGGACCTTGGAGGACCTGGCTAGGGTCACATTTGTGCTGGACCTTGAGCAGAGAGTGGAATCTTAATGGGCTAAGGAGTGGAATGGGGCATTCCTGTGGCAGACACCATGAACAGAGTAAAGGAGCTTAAAATGTAACCAGGTTCAGAGATACAGGAGCAACTGGTGTGTTGAGTCTGGACTCTGAGGCGGAGGTATACCTGAAGAGAAAGGCTGTCTGGCTATAAACTCTACCATTTTTTTTTCTTTGGAGAGGTAAAGAATCTAAGCAGGCTCCACGCCCACCATGGAGCTGGACATGGGGACATGCGGGGCTCAATCTCACAACCCTGAGGTCATGACCTGAGCTGAAATTCCAAGAGTCTAACTTAGCCAATTGAGCTATAAGACACCTCTATAAACACTTTTTGATCAAGGTTCTGGGTTCTTTTTTCCTTTTTCATTAAAGCAAACACAAAAGCACAGGGAGTAGTACAATGAACTTCCACAAATCCATCAAATAGATGGAACAGTTTGTTAAAACAATTTCATTGGCCATATCTGCTTCATCTTTTTTGTTGAAGCAGCTTAAATTCCAGACACCGTATCATGTCATCCTTAGTGCAGTATGTGCTTCCAACAAAAGGTCTTTTTCTTGTATAACCTTAATACCATTGTTATCTCATTGTCACGATTATATTGACAATAATTCCATAATGTTTTCGAAGACCCAGTCCATAAAGTTCCTTGATTGCCTCAAAAATGCACTTACTTTTCTCTTGGTTTATGTGAATTGGAATTCAAACAAGGTCCACACATGATATTTTGTTGAGCAGCTGATGCCTCTTTTAATCTAGGACAGGGGTTTGGCAGACTTTGTGAAAAGGGCCAGATACTAACTCCTGCAGGCTTTGCAGGCCTTGTGGTCTCAGTTGCAACTAATCAACTGTGTTCGTACAAAAAGTAGCTGCAGATGATATGTACATGAATGAACGTGGCTGTGTCCCGATAAAATTTTGTTTTAAGACTTTTTGTTTTAAATTCCACTGGCAGGCTGGACTTACCTGAGAGCTATAGTTTGCTGACACTGGTCTGTCATGGTCCCAGTGGGTTTCTTTAATGCCAATGATTTACTGGTGGCACTTGGTTGCTTATAGATGCCTCACGTTCTGGATTTATTTGGCTTTTTGTGTAGTATCATTTAGCTTGCTCCTCTATCCCTTGTATTTCCTATAAACTGGAAGTTAGATCTAAAGGTTCTAAAGGAAGTTAGATCTAATTAGGTTTAGGTTCTCTGTTTTTGGCAGGTGTACTTCAGAGGTCATTTTAATTGTTTTTTAATGTAAATATATGGCTCAATATTCCTAAAATAGGCTTTGCCTTATGGCTGAAAATACATTTTTCCCCCCTTGTCTTAATATTCCTTACTTGAAGGAGAAGATATGGCTTCTATTTCTCCAGGATGTTGAGAAATTTGAACCCCTCTGCTAGGTCAGTGGAAACCCCACCCTGTGGCCCCTTGGCTGGTGGACCACATTTTCCCACTGAATGGAAATATCTTCCTTCCCAGACCCAGGGTTTCAGATGCCATCTGGTAAGGGCTAGGTTGGTTTGTTTTTGTTTTTAAGCCCCTTGTCTCTTAAACACTCAACTTTCTTCACTCATCTTCTTCCTCATCCTCCCAACAGGACTGAGAGCTGGAAAGAAATACTTGGTCCATGCCATGGTGTCCTGGTCACCCTGTGAGGTGGGAGTACTTATCCTGCTGTCCCGTTTAGAAGGATTCTAAAGTCAAAAGCTTTTGTAAGCTCATACACTTATTCTGGTGCTGGATTCTAGGGCAACACAGCTTTGAAGAAACATGTTTACAGGTAAGAATTCTTGTTTTCCCCTCTGTTGTAGAGTGCATTTTACTCCTAAATCCTGGACCACCAGAGGTAGCATCTTGACAAATAGTGTCACTTGGAAGTCCTTGTCTTTCTGTTGTTTAATAGATGAAACTGTCTGTTCATCCCTATACCCATTCTTCTAAATAGTATGTTATTGATCTTTCTCTTATTGATTTGTAAGAATTCTGTATACGTTGGAGATACTAATCTTTTGTTATATGTGTTACAACTGTTTCCCCCATTTTTTTAAACTTTGTTTACAATAGTTATGCTCTGTAAAAAATTTAATTTTATATAGGGAGGAAAATAACAGTTTCTGTTTTACAGTTCCCTTGTTTTATATTTTGCTTAGAAAGACTTGTCCATTTCAAGATTTTTTTTAAGGTGTTAATAATACAGATAAATGAACATGTGATGAGAACTAGGAACATGTGATTCTGTAAGAGAATATTGAAGGGCACTTGAGTGGCTCAGTTGGTTAAGTGTCTGGCTCTTGGTTTCAGTTCAGGTCATGATCTCAGGGTCGTGAGATTGAGCCCTACTTTGGATTCCACCCTCTGCGTGGAGTCTGCTTGAGTTTCTCTCTTCCTCTCCCTCTTCCCCTCCCCCCCACTTGCATGCACTCTCTTTCTCCCTCTAAAATAAATAAGTAAATCTTAAAAAAGAGAGAGAATATTGAAGTGGGCTTTTTCTGCTAGATAACATTAAATTGATTAAATGTTGGTGTTAAGATTGGCCCTACGTTGGTAATTGTTGAAGTTGGAATTTGGGTATTTGAGGGATCATTATATCATTACTTCTGTATGTATTTGACTTTCCATAATAAAGAAGTTTTTCTTAAAAAAAAAAAATAGTAGGGGAAAAACCTTCTTTGTCCCATTTGTTCATATTCAGCAACTATTAAGCTTCTCTGTGTTGAACACCGGGAGTGTTTGTGTTATTAAATGCACAGGCTAGGGCAGCCTGGGTGGCTCAGAGGTTTAGCGCTGCCTTCAGCCCAGGGCGTGATCCTGGAGACCCTGGATCGAGTCCCATGTCGGTCTCCCTGCATGGAGCCTGCTTCTCCCTCTGCCTGTGTCTCTGCCTCTCTCTCTCTCTCTCTCTCTGTCTCGCATGAATAAATAAAATCTTAAAAAAAAAAAAAAGAACTGTGATGAAAGTTACATCAACTTTAAAACTTATAGAATTATACAACCAAAAAAGGCCAATTTTACTTTATATAAATTCTAGTAATGATGAATGAAAGTATCAGAGATGTAACTACTCTAAAACAAAATAAGAGGTAAAAGTAAGAATAAGAGAATTCTGAATTAAGCTAATGCCTGGCACATATCAATTATGATTATTAAAAGAGACCTAGGACATATATAAACCAAATACAATGAATGGGCTTTGTTTTGACTTTGGTTTGAATAAACCAACTGCACAGACCTTTTAGGCAAATGGGGATATTTGAATATAGTATTAGATGATATTAAGGAATTTTGTTCATTGTTAGGACTATAGTTATGCAAAAACTAAAATTTAAAAAAATCATAGTAAAATATTTAGTATTTATCACTAAAATATTTAGTGATAAAATTATGTGATTTCTGGTATTTGCTTCAAAATTCTTCAGAAGAAAGCAAACAAACAAAAACAAAAAACAAAGGGAGAATGACAAATGGAACATATATGGCAAAGCCAGGATGGTGCTGTCAGTTCATGAATGGTTAAGATCTACTGTACTCTATTTTTGAATACGGCTGGAAATGTTCATAACAAAATGCTAAGAGAAGGGAAAAAAAACAGTGACTTAGTCTTTGTAAATACTCCTCAAAATGCAATCTAATTGTTCTTTATTCATTTATAAGATACACTACAGTTGATTCTTGAACAATGCTTGGTTGGGGAACCAACACCCTGCATTTGAAAAATCTGAGTATAACTTCTGACTCCCCAAAAACTTAACTACTGAGAGCTTACTGTTGACCAGAAGCCTTAGCGATAAGGTGTGCGTCAACTAACACATATTTTGTAAGCTGTATGCATTATATATTGTATTCTTACAAGAAAGTAAGTTAGGGAAAAAATGTTATTTAAAAAAGGATGAGGAAGAAAAAATATATTTATAGTACTATTTTTATAAAAAAAAAAAAGCTGCATATAAGTGGATTCACAAGTTCAAACCTGTGTTGTTCAGAGGTCAACTGTGATTTCCCCTTAGAGTTTTTATTAGGCTTTTATAATTTTATTTATTTATTTTATTTATTTATTCATGCGAGACATAGAGGCAGAGATATAGGCAGAGGGAGAAGCAGGCTCCTCACACAGAGCCTGATGCAGGACTTGATCTCAGGACCCCAGGATCATAACCTGAGCCAAAGGCAGGTGCTCAACCACTGAGTCACTCAGGTGCCCCTCATCACAATTCTTTTACAGAACAGCACCACCAAGAAAAGCCAGAAAACAAAACCAAAAAATACTGGCTTCCCTCATTCTGTCCCATTGTAAGTCAAACCCTTCCCCTTCCCCTAGTTGCTGACAACCCTTGATCTAGTCTCCATCTTTTTTTTTTTTTTTTTTAAGATTTATTTATTTGAGAAAGAGTGAGTATGTATGAGGTGGGGAGGAGCAGAGGAAGAGGGAGAGAGAGAGAACCTTAAACAGATTCCACGTTGAGCATGGAGCCCAAAGCAGGGCTCAGTTGCACAATCCTAAGAACATGACGTGAGCTGAAATCATTAGTGGGATGCCTAACCAACTGAGCAACACAGGTACCCTGACTGATCTCTATCTTGAAATGTTTTGCCATCTCTAGATTGTCACATAAATGAAATTAAATAGTATGCAACCTTGGGACTGGCTTCTTTCACTTGGACAACATCTTCGAAATTCCTCTGTGTGTGTTCTTATTTACTGCCCATCTTACAGGCATACCCCAGTTTACATATCCATTCACTGTTGAAGGACATTGGATTCTTTACAGTTTGAGGAGATTATGAATAGAGCTGCTATAAACATTTGTAGATAGGTTTTTATGGATTTAAATTTTTCATCTTTTTAGAGAAGACCCCCAGGAGCTAAATGGGTGGGTCATATGGTAAGTGTGTGTTTAACTTTTTAAGAAACTGCCAAACTTTTCCAGAGTGGCTGTACCCCATCATTTTGCATCTCAGCCACGAATGTATGAGAGTTCCAGTTGCTCCATATTTTTGTTAGCACTTGATGTTGTCAGGGTTTTTTTTTTTTTTATTTTTTTATTTTTTTATTTAAGCCCTCCTAATAGGTGTGTTGGTTTTTTTTTTTTTAATTATCTGATTTCAGTTTTTTTAGTATTCTAAAAAAATATTTTTAATAACTCTTGAGTAAATTACTGAATTAAATTTATTTTATATACCTATTATAAAAATAATTATTTTTGGCTTTTTGATGATATTCTGTATTTAAATACGGTAAATATTCCATATAGAAAATAATCAAAACCAGAATGTTATTTGGATAGATTTTCTTTTTTCTTTTTTTTTTTTTTAAGATTCATCCATTCATGAGAAACACAGAGAGCACAGAGAGGCAGAGACATAGAGGGAAAAGTAGGTTCCCTGTGGGGAGCCCGATGTGGGACCCAATCCCAGGACCCTGGGATCATGACCTAAGCCAACGGCAGGTGCTCAACTGCTGAGCCACTCTGGTGCCACTAGATAGACTTTTCTTTAGTCTCACCAGTCAACACATCATATTTGGCAAAGGATTACAGAACAGTACCTGAATACATGATGCATTTTGCGGTGATCCATTCATTATAAGCATCTTGTGCTTGTCTCATTTCTATTTTATAGAAATTTTATAACTGCTTTTGGCATCAGTTTTATATTGGATTGATCAGGGGGCTCCCAGGTGGCTCAGTTGTTTAAGTGTCCGACTCTTGATTTCGGCTCAGGTCATGATCTCAGGGACGTGAGATCAAGCCTCGTGTTGGGCTCTGTGCCGGACATGGAGCCTGCTTAAGATTCTCTCTCCCTCTCCCCCTCTTCCCCACCGCCTCTAAACAACAACTTTATTTTAAAAAGAAAAAGAGGGCACCTGGGTGGCTTAGTTGGTTGAGCATCTGCCTTGGGCTCAGGACATGATTCCGGAGTCCTAGAATCGAGTCTCAGGTCTGGCTCCCTGCTCAGCAGAGAGACTTCTTCTTCCTCTCCCTCTGCCCCTCCCCCCTGCTTGTACACACTCTCTCTCAAATAAATAAATAAAATCTTTTTTAAAAAAGAAAAAGATCTGTGAATAGTAAATTACATGGGAGCAACTGGATGTAAGAGTAATTTATTTGCCTTTTAACTACAGAGAACACTGCAGTGTTATAGTTTAAAAATGAACTCCCATGTGTCTAAAGCTGTAGTGAAAGCTTGCATTTGAATACCTTTTTCTTTATTAAAGCATATTGAGCTCAAGGAAGAAAACCATTTGTGAAATAAAGATTGTCTGCATCTCTTTGTATGACTTAGGGACCATAGTCACTGGTTACTATTGCCTGAAAGTGTGGAGTTGCCTCCTGGTTTAATTACCTAAATGTCACTGCTAATGCTTTTGTCCTTCCCTCCTTGAATTAGATGAAACTGTGGAGGTCACTGCTGGGGGACAGCTCTGTCAAGTCTCACCATTAGCTGCTATGGTTTGAGCTTCCAGTTGGTAGTATCATTTAACAGAACGGAAATTACCATCATCCAGAATCAGAGATTCTTCTGAATATTTCTGAAAAGTTGCTGAAGGATTAGGTCAATTGGGAGACCTTCCTTTGTAATCCCAGGGGCATTAGAAAGAAAGATGGAGGGGTGCAGTGGTTTAGCGCCGCCTGCAGCCCGGGGTGTGATCTTGGAGATCCAGGATCGGGTCCCACGTCGGGCTCCGTGCGTGGAGCCTGCTTCTCCCTCTGCCTGTGTCTCTGCCTCTCTCTCTCTCTCTCTCTCTGTGTCTCTCATGAATAAATAAATAAAATCTTTTTTTTAAAAAAAAAAAAAAAAAAGAAAGATGGAGCCAGACAAAGAAACCAAGATGGAAGACCACTTGCCTGGTAGGCTTGAGGTTGCTGTGGTATGAAGACTGAGAGGCCAAGTGTTAGGAAAATTTGGTTCAAAATGTAAAGCAATGGGATGCGTTCCTGTGGCTAAGTCATTTTTGGTTTAAACCTAACAGTAATTAACCCTTATGTCAAGTAGGATTGGGATAAATAAAAAATAGTGAAGGATTAGGAAGGTTGTTACCTCCATTGGACCTAAGTCTTTGTTTCGTCTAAAAACAGTATAGATGTTCTTTAAACTTCATTCCTGTTGATACTAATAAAGTCCTATAGATGTGCATATGTAGTGTGGGGGGTGGAGGAACAATAGACAAGTCCTGGGGCCTTAAATTGGGGCTTTGGAGTACCAGACTAATACATCTGCTGCCCCCTGGTGGCATCATGTTAAACAGTGACATTCGGCGGTGAGGCATTCCACAGAGCTGAGTCTTGCCTTGCAAGAGGAGACGTTTTCTCTTTCCGGCTCTGTTCATAATTACTATCTGTATGATCTTAGGCAAATCATTTAGTTTGATTACAGCCTATATTTCACTTCACCTTTAAAATGTAATTTTGAAAGTTTTTTCCAGCTTTCACATCTGCCAGAATTTCAAAATTCTCTGATGGTAATACCACATATTATGTACCGAAAGATGTTAAGTTCCACTTTCTCTTTTAGCAGCTAAATCCTAACAAGTCCCAGATATTTATTAAGAAAGCAGACTCTAGAGTAACTCCTGAGGCTTGATACGGACAGCAAACTGCATAGATGTATCTGTACCACTGTCCATAATCAATCAGTATGACAATCCTGCATTATGATGAAAGCTTACAAGTTATATCATTTAAAAAATATTTTAATTTTTATTGTGGTACAAAAATAACAAAATTTACCACCTTAACCATGTTTAAATATACAGTTCAGTAGCATTAAGTATTCACAGTGCTGTACAGCATACCTCCAAAACTTTCATCTTGTAA
Organism: Canis aureus; assembly: GCF_053574225.1. Taxonomy (NCBI): domain Eukaryota; kingdom Metazoa; phylum Chordata; class Mammalia; order Carnivora; family Canidae; genus Canis; species Canis aureus. Next base: position 10,963,916 of record NC_135627.1, read on the forward strand.
AACAAACTGTGTACCTGTTAAATAACTCCCCTCTCTTCCTCCAGTCCTTAGCAACCAAATTCTACTTTCTGCCTCTATGAATTTGACCATGTAAGTGGTATCATACAGTATTTGTCTTTTCATGACTGACTTATTTCATTTAGCAAAATGTCCCTAAGGTTTATCCATTTTGTAGCATGTGACAGCATTTCTTTCCTTTTTAAAGCCAAATATTGTCTGTAGATACCACATTTTATTTATCTATTCATCTGTGAATGGACACCTGGATTACTTCCACTTCTTTGCAATTGTGAATAAGGCTGTGCTGCATCATTTGTAGTATGCAGTGTTTACAAATGCAGAGAGGGTTTATACAATTTTTTCTGTGCATAAAAGGCTAAACTTTATTATGAAGAGCTACCATTCAGCCATGCTAGAAAACTAGGATATGGTGACTTTTTATGTGGATGAATAAGTTAGAAAGGAAGTATCTCACATGTGGTACTTCGCCCTGCTGGTAAAGGGCAAGGAAAGGTTCCCGGTTGTCTAGCAGGCTGAACTGCACCGGGCTTTACAATTCTGGCCAGTCCCTCTTGGAGGTCAACGCTGTGATTTTTGCTCAGGATGTCAGAAGGATGGCTTCTTCTTCCTCATGTCTCCCCTTTGTTTGAAGTCTGACCTGAACCCCAGTTACTTTAAAGAATGATTTTTTTTTTTTAAAGAATGATGTTTTGACGGAGATTTTGGATTTTTAATTTCAGGCATGTCATCAGAAGCCAATCTAAACCAGGTTACCTCTGAATTTGGGTAGCAGACAGACAGGCTCAGAGGATTGGGCAGCGGGGAGGTGAGGCCATCTCACTTGTGGAGCATCACATAGAGAGAAAGCATTTCAGGTTCACTTCACTCTAGCTTTTCCTCACATCATTATGGTTAGAGTTAAAAACAAGCATAAAGACTGTCCATTAACCCTGGGTGATTCCTGGGAATTCAGCCACCTGGGGCAATGGTTAAATCATGCTTCTGGAAGATGTGAACCCAGCCTCTGGGCTTCCTTCCCCTGAAGGCCCAGCTGCTGCCACCCCAGGGCATACCCAGCTCAGAGCCTGTGCAGAGAGCCCTGGACTGTGTTATGCTGCTGACACCAGGTGTTGAAAGTAAAAAATGTATTTATTCCACATTTTTAACATGATTATTCTTGTTGCTTAATATTTGTACTTAAGGCTGACCTCAAATCGTAAGAATAAAAACATGATGCTCCTAGAACATTTGTATTTAGTGATATTGCTGAGGGAACCCTCTCACAGTGAAATGATGGGGCACATTAAAGGCCTAACATGTATTATACTTGGAAGGGACCACCTTTTAGTTACTTAGAATCTTTTTAATGTATTTTCCTTTTTGTGTCACTTGGACAATTGAAGTGTTTTATTTTTAAAGACACAGGTTTCCACTTGTGTTACATCTTTAATATTTGAAAATTTTGCTTTTCTGGTTAATTGAACTTTCCATATAGATGAGAGTTAAGCAAAAATCTTTTCTAGAAAATCTTGTGAAATGAATAAATATGCCTTCCCTGTTCTTACAGTATACAGAGCATAATGAAGCCTCTTTTACCCTAAAATTAGTAATTCTGTAGTAGCATCAGCATAAAACTAAAGGACCTTACTCAGAGTAGGCAAGATATGGAAACAATCTGCGTGTCAACAGTTGAATAAAGTGTGTGTGTGTAATATTCCATTATATGTGGAATTATATATATATATAACATAATGGAATTTTATATATTATTCATATTACATATATTTATATCATATATATAGTTATAGTATTCAGTCATAGAAAAGAAGGAAATCCTGCCATTTGCAGCAACATGGAAGGACCTGGAGGACGTTATGTTAAGTGAAATTAGCCAAACACGGAAAGATAAACACTGTATAATATCACTTATTTGTGGAATTTAAAAGTGTTAAACTCATAGAAGCAGAGAGTAGAAGGGTGATTGCCCGTGACTAGGGGGAGAGGGAAATGGGAGCTGGGTACAGGGTACAGAATTCCAGCTGAGAGGAATTCGCTCTAGGATCTACTGTGCAGCCTGGTGAACTATAGTTATAATACATCGTATTCTTAAAATTTGCTAAGACAGTGCACTCGAGTGTGTGGTAACTTGAGGTGAGGAGTGTGGTAATTAGCCTGATTGTGGTGATCATTTCACAATGTGTACATGTGTCAAGCCATCACATGATCCAGGGTGGGGGGAACCCTGAAAGACCCTTCCCTAGATGGGAAAGCTCACTGAGAAATAAATGGTTTCCCAAAAGATTAATCACTAGAGAGGTTTTTTAAATGTTGTATTTTATTATAAATACAGGTTCCTGTTCCAACTTCAGACTTACTAAATTAAACTTTGGGAAAAGGAGCCCAGGAGCAGGTATGATGAAACTTCCCGTGTTTCAGCAGCTCAGCAGAGTCTACTCAGTGACCCCAGGCTCCCCTCCATCCATCTTCCCGGGCAGGCTGTGCCCTAGGCTCCTGCCAGCCTCACCTTCCTACCTGGAGGCCCCGGGCCCGCCATCTCCCCCTAGGAATACCACCCCTGCCACCCTTCTGTTTGTTTCCAGGAGACCTTTGCCCTCTCTTCAAGGTCAGTTCATGGCCAAATCACACACAAGCAGGATTCAATTCTCTCTTTCTGTTCTTCATGACCCTCTGTTCAAGCACTTTTACCTGTCAGTATATTGTATTCTTGTATGTGTATCTTTTTAAAGATTTTTTTAATTTAGAGTTTTTATTGAGATGAAATTCACATAACATAAAATTCACTATTTTTTTTTTAAAGATTTTATTTATTTATTCATGAGAAACAGAGAGAGAGAGAGAGAGAGGCAGAGACACAGGCAGAGGGAGAAGCAGGCTCCACGCAGAAAGCCCCACAGGGACTTGATCCCGGAACCCCAGGATCACACCCTGGGCTGAAGGTGGCGCTAAATCATTGAGCCAACCGGGCTGCCCTAAAATTCACTACTTTTAAGTGAAGAACTCAGTAACATTCAGCACTTTCATAATGATGTATGACCACCTCTGTCTAGTTCCAGCACATTTTCATCATCCTGAAAGAAAATCCATGTAGGCTCGGCAGTCACTTCCAAACCGTCATTCCCTGCAGCCCCTGGCAACCACCGTGTCTGGATTCACCCATCCTGGTATTTTATATCATGGAATCAGACGATATGTGACCTTATGTCTAGCCTCCTTCACTTAGGATGTTTTCTGGGATCATCCATTTGTATCATACCTCATGTTATCCTAGGAGCTGTATCACAGCTGTTGTGTAACGAAGTTCCGCAGACTGAGGGCTTACACAACAGAATGTATGGAGGCTGCAAGTCCAGGGCACGGTTGATCTCTCCTGAAGGCTCTCTCCTGGACCAGCAGACAGCCGCCTTCTCCCTGTGTCCTTACATGGCCATCCCTCTGTTCCAGCATCCCTGCTGTCTAACTTTCCTCCTCTTATAAGGACACTGGTTGGACTGAACTAAGGCTTATTCTGAAGACCTCGTTTTAACTTAATCCCCTCTTTAAAGACCCTGTCTCCAAATATAGCTACAGTCTGAGGTGCTGGGGTTTTTATGAATTCGGCAAGAAGTGGGCACAATTCAGCCCATAACAATCAGTATATCTTGTTTGCAACTTAGGTTTCACACCATTTTCCACATTAGAGTTCTCTGAGCACATGCCCCATCTTCCTTCTAGATTTTGAGCTTGAGGGCAGAGCTCCCATCTGTGTCCTCACAGTGTGGCAAGCTCTGGGTGGATGCTGAGTGCTGTGGCTCTGTCCAGACCCAGTACAGGGAGCTGAGTGTCCTCTTCTGTCCTCCATCTGCACCAGTACACAATACGTGTGTCTCCAATGAACTAATGATCCTTGTAGATCTTGTTGTTGGAGAAGGCAGTTTTTATCTAATACCTGCTTGGAAACTTTTGTTGTCATTGATTTCTTTCTGATCAAAATAGAGAAAAGAATTGGCTATTTGAGAATTCCCAGAACCAGGCAGACATACTCATTCATGTTCTCTGTATATGCTGCATTATGGGGGACAAGTTAAAATGTGCTCCCTGTCCTTCAGGAATTTAGTAAGAGAGCAAATAACCAGAATGTAGGACAGAATGTGACCAGCGCACTAAGATACAAACAGAGAAGGCTTTGGGACAGAGGCAGGATCTAAGCTGAGATTTTATGGATGGGTTCGATTTGGGCAGGAAGGTATAAATGTAGTGTCCAGGTGGTAGTAAAAGATTAGGATTGAGGGAAGCTGGGGAGGGTTCAGGGAGCAACAGCAGGACAAGTTGGCGGGGCTCAGGCTGCAAGTACAAGGTGGGATTGCACACAGCTGGACAAGACGCAGGGGTGTCCTGAGCATCACCACCTGGGTTAGAGTTCCTGAACTTGCCTCAGGAAGCTCAGTACAGCTTAAGGGTGAAGGTCAGGGCTAGAGCTCCTAGAAAGGAGAGATCTGATTGGGACTGTAGCTGTTTGGAGGTGGGTAAGGGCTTGAACTCCAGAATCAGACCAGCTCTGCTACTTGTTAGCTGTGTGACTTTGGTCAGGTCAGCTCTGTTGACCTATACTCTGTCTCCACTTCTTCATAGGCAGAATGGAAACAAAGGTGCCTAAATTACAGGTTTCCGGAAGGATTAAATCAGTTAAGATATGTAAAGTGCTTAGAAGTACACCTGGCTCTTTGTAAGTACTGCAGAAGTGCTGGTCAGGACTATTAGTGACACCAGGTTTGAAGAGGGTGATGATTACCCAAGGAAATACTACTTTTCTTGCAACACTAAAAAGGGTGTGTGTGAGAGAATGGAAATCAAGATGTCAGCCTCTCCTAAACTTAGTTGACTAGATTATCTATTATTTGCTGTTAAGGGTATGTGACTGGGGACCACATAGGCAGGGCTTGTCATTTATGGAAAAATAAAATTTCACAGTGTTTCCATTGCATCCAGTAATTTGAACATTATGACAAAGCCAGTAAGGCAGGCAAGACAAGCGGTTCTTCCCTGTGAGGCTACGTGAGGTCCCCCAAGGGCTGCCCTGAATCCAGACCTTTTGAGTCCCACTATGTCACATGGCCTGGGAGAAGTTCCAAGGCAAATAAGCCTCTGTTTCCTGTATCTTCTCAGATCAGGGAACCTCTGGAGAGTGATCTTTTGAGCAGAATTAATATTTTTCTATTTATTTCATTGAAAATAACTCTGCTACGGTCCAAATGTTTGTGTGCCCCCAGAATTCTGTAAGTCACCCAGTCCATGTTATTTTTGTTACAACAACCTAAACTGACTCTTGTTTGTTGGGTACCTACATGGATGATACTCTGTACTGGGGCACTTTACCTGTGTTATCTGAGGGGGTGCCCACCCTACCTCCATGAAGTGCTGCTGTGCGACTGGACAGAGAAGGAAACCGAGACTCAGAGTTTCGGTCATTTGCCAGTGTCACTGTCCAGGCTGGCCTGATCTCAAAGCCAGTCCCCACAACAGACATGCTTCTGCCCATCCTGGGGCCCTGGAAAGATGGGTGAAAAGCACTCCCAGAACTCAGCATAGCTGAGTTCTAAGTAAGGGAATGTTTTCTGCACAGGTTTTTATTCTAAAGATAGCAAAAGGAGACCACTTGGAGAATGTTTGGCCTTTGAAAAATCATACTTTGAAATAGGCATCGTGTCTCAGAAGAGCCCTCACTGGCAAGACAAGCTCTAAAATGGGTCAGAAATGGGAGTAAAAGGGGTGCGTGCCTGGGTGGCTCGGTTGGTTAAGCATCTGCCTTTGGCTCAGGTGCTGGGATTGAGCCCCGTGTTGGGTTCCTGCTCAGTGGGGAGCCTGCTTTTCCCTCTTTCCCTGCTTGTGCTCTCACAGTCTCAAATAAAATCTTTAAAAAAAAATTTTTTTAAAGAAATGGGAGTAATGGAGCAAAATATGGGTCTTACCTCTCAGTAACAATCAGAAATAAGCAATTCTCTGGGGAAGTTTGTAACTAATATAGAACTTTTCCTTATATGAGAAAATAACCAAAGAGAAATACAAAGCAGAGTTCAGGAAGGTTAGATAATAAATGATGAGCCCAAGAAAGTTTAGATCATTAATGGCGAGTTAATAAGAAATGTAACTTGAAATACTGAAACAGTTTAAAATGTTCCAGGAATATTACTGTTTAACAAGACAGGTGAGTAGGCCAAGAGCTTACCCTATGGCTGCAGAGTCAGAAGTCAGGGACTGGGCAAATGAGACAGTGTGTGACTGTTGGGTGTTCTAGGTGCATTGTGATCAAATGATTCCCATAGTCGTAAGCCCTGGAGGAGATGGGGTGGGGGTGCAGCCTGGGCTGTCAGAGACATTCTGGATATCAGAGATTTCCCCCACATATACATCAGTCTTGTAGCTCACATGTCCTAGTGCTTTAGAAAACAACTGCACTATATTTGAGGACAACGTGTCCTAGAAACTTACACACAACTTGGACAAGAATCTAGGAAAACAGAGATAGATTATGTGAAGATATGGAATTGTCAAACAAACAAACAAAAAAACCCAGGCAAGTCAAAAGCATCGAATTAGATCAAGTGATGATGGTACAGATACGGGTCCTTAACTGGAGGAGCAAGGGGGGGGTCATTAGGTGAGAACAGTAGAAATAGGCATTTGTCCAACAGGCATTGTGTGCCTGAGGGCAAACCAGGTGCTCTGTGTCCTTATCCAGCCTTCTCAGGGCCTGGCTGAGGAAGAGGTTTTTCACCCAGCTGGTAACCTTGGTGGGGGTGGAACTTCACCCCAGAGCAATTCTGTCTTGTTTCTGGATGTAGATTTGAGTTAAGCTCCCCTGGGTAAAAGTTAGGAAAAGAGAATATAGAGATTTCTCAGCTGTCTTCATTGAAATTGGAGCAGAGAGGAATGGATAAATCAGTTTGGCAAAGATAAGGCCTAACTTTTATGGAGTCTTAACCTATTACAGAGGTGCCTGGGTGGCTTAGTTGATTTAGCATCTGACTCTTGGTCTCGGCTCAGGTCGTGATCTCAGGGTGGTGGGATCAAGCCCCACATCAGGCTTCACACTCAGTGCAGAGTCTGCTTTTGTTTTTGTCCTTATTAAGTTGTGCGAGTTTTTAAAAATATATTTTATATATTAACCCTTTATCAGATAGATGGTTTGCAAATATTTTGTTCCATTCAATAGATTGTCTTTTCATTCTGTTAATTATTTCTTTTGTCGTATAGAAGCTCTTTAGTTTTAATGTTCTCTCACTGATTTTGTTTTTGTTGCTTGTGCTTTTGGTGTCACACCTAAAAAATTGTTGCCAAGACCAATGTCAAGGAGGTTTACCCCTGTATTTTCTTGTAGTGATTTATTTATTTTAAAAGATTTTTAAAATTTATTCATGAGAGACACAGAAAGAGAGAGAGGCAGAGACACAGGCAGAGGGAGAAGCAGGCTCCATGTGGGGAACCCCATGTGGGACTTGATCCTGGGACTCCAGGATCACGCCCTGGGCGTGAAGGCAGGTGCTAAACCACTGAGCCACCTAGGGATCCCCTCTTGTAGGAATTTAAGTTTCAAGTTTTATTTTAAATTTCTAATCCATTTCAAGTTAATTTTTGTGTGTGATGTAAGATGAGTATTCAATTGTATTTTTCTGCATGCGGCTGTTAAGTTTTCATGATACCATTCATTGAAGAAACTGTCCTGGGCAGCCCTGGTGGCGCAGCGGTTTGGCGCCGCGTGCAGCCTGGGGTGTGATCCTGGAGACCCGAGATCGAGTCCCACGTCGGGCTCCCTGCATGAGCCTGCTTCTCCCTCTGCCTGTGTCTCTGCCTCTCTCTCTCTGTGTCTATGAATAAATAAATAAAATCTTAAAAAAAAGAAACTGTCCTTTTCCCATTGTGTATTCTTGGCTCCACATTAGTTGACCATATATGCTGAGATTTATTTCTGGGCTCCCAATTCTGTTCCATTGTCCATGTGTTTATGTTTATGCTACTACCATACTGTTTTAATTACTATTGCTTTGTAGTATAGATTTAAATCAGGAAGTACGATGCCTGCAGCTTTGTTCTTCCTTCTCAGGACTGCTTTGTCTGTTTGGGAACTTTTGTGGTTTCATACAAGTTTTTTTTTTAAGATTTTTTTTTTTAAGATTTTATTTATTCATGAGAGACAGAGAGAGAATGGCAGAGACACAGGCAGAGGGAGAAGCAGACTCCATGCAGGGAGCCTGACGTGGGACTCGATCCCGAGTCTCCAGGATCACGCCCTGGGCTAAAGGCGGTGCTAAACTGCTGAGCCACCCAGGCTGCCCTCTTTCATTCTATTTAATGTGGTGTATCATATTTGTTGATTTGTGTATAACAAACCATCCTTGCATCCCAGGGATAAATTCCACTTGATTATCATGTGTGATCTTTTTAATGTGCTATTACATTCCATTTGCTAGTATTTTGTTAAGAATTTTTGCATCTGGGAGCCCCGGTGGCTTAGCGGTTTAGCATTTGCCTTTGGCCCGGGCATGATCCTGGAGACCCGGGATCAAGTCCTACATTGGGCTCCCTGCATGGAGCCTGCTTCTCCCTCTGCCTGTGTCTCTCCCTCTCTCTCCTTCTGTGTCTCTCATGAATAAATAAATAAATTCTTTAAAAAAAATTTGCATCTGTATTCATCAGGAATATGAGTCTGTAGTCTTCTAGTGGTGTTGTTATTTGGCTTTGGTATCAGGGTAACATTGAACTTGTAAAATGAATTTGGGAGTGTTCCCATCTCTACCATTTTTTGGCTGAATTTGAGAAGGATTGGTATTAATTCTCCTTTAAATGTTTTGTAGAATTCAGTAAAACCATATGGTCCCGGGCTTTTCTTTATTAAGAGGTTGTTTGTTTGTTTTTAAGATTTTATTTATTTATTCGTGAGAGACAGAGAGAGAGAGAGGCAGAGACACAGGCAGAGGGAGAAGCAGGCTCCATGCAGGGAGCCTCATGCGGGACTCGGTCCCAGACCCCAGTATCATGCCCTGAGCCAAAGGTAGATGCTCAACTGTTGAGCCACCCAGGAGTCCCTGGGAGGTTTTTGATTACTGATTTAATCTCCTTATTTGTTGTTGGTCTGTTCACGGTATCAATTGTAATGTCTCCTCTTTTATCTATGATTTTATTTGCTTGAGTCTTTTTGTCTTAGTCTAGCTAAAGTTTTCTCAGTTTTACCTTTTAAAAAAAACCAGCTTTTAGTAGCTTCATTGATATCTTCTATTATTTTTTTTACCTATATTTATTTCTGCTCTGATCTTTGTTATTCCCTCCTTCTGCAAACTTTAGGCGTAATTTGTTCTTCTTTTCCTACTTCCTGGATGTCTGTCTTCTACTCTGTTAATATATATGTCTTAAAAATGTAATGCACAGGGGCACCTGGATGGCTCAGTTGGTTATGCCTCTTGATTTAGGCTTAGGTCACAGTCTCAGGATCCTGGGATCAAGCCCTGTGTCAGGCTCCCTGCTCAGTGAGGAGTCTGCTTGTCCTCTTCCCTCTCCCTCTTCCCCTACCCACAGATGTGCATGCATGCTTACTCTCTCAAATAAAATCTTTTTTAAAAATTGTAATGCACATTTTTTAAAAAGATTTATTTTTATAGAGAGAGTGCAAGCTGGGGGAGGGACAGAGGGAGAGAAAGAGAGTCCCCAGCAGACTCCTCACTGAGCACAGAGGCCGATACAGGGCTCAGTCTCAAGACCCTGAGATCATGACTTGAGCCAAAATCAAAAGGCTTAACTGACTGAGCCACCTAGGCTCCCTATAGTGCACAATTGATGAAAGTGTAACACATCAGGAATGTGTAGAGTTCATGTAGCCTGATGGATTTCCTACTAGGAACATGCCATGTAAGCAGCATCTAGATCAGGTGTCCTCATGTCTTTCCTCAGTGGCAGCTACTGTCCTGACATCCAGCCCCAGAGACTAGTCTGGCTGTTACTCATGTTCATATAAATACAGTCACACAGTTTGTGCTGTTTCTCCCTGACTTCTATCACTCGGCGTTGCTGGTGAGATTCATCCGTGGTGCTACACGTGGTTGGCCATTCATTCCCACTGCTGTTGGTCCCCACAGTGTACCCCACTTTATTAGCCCATTTTACCGGAGGTAGTCATCTGGGTAGGAACTGCTTTTGGGCCATTACAAATGGAGCTGATCAGAAATGCTTGTCACTTTTTGCGCACTTGTATTGACATTTCTGTGGAGCATCTGCCTGGAGTGGATGGCAGGGTCATGGGGGAGGCACAGGCCCAGCTTCCATAGATACTGTCAAGCAGCTTTCCACTGGGGTTGCCCTAAATAATTTTTTAAAACAGAAATCTTACCATGTCACTTCCTAGGTTTAATACGTTTAGTTACTGCCATCACATAGGGCTGAAACCTGGGCCCAGCCTCCCTCCTTTGCCTCTTCCCCTGTGGTCCTGGCCTTACACGCACACTCTACCCCCAGGCATGGCCAGGCCATCCCCCCTGCCCTGACTATCCATTTGTCCCCTAACCATCCCCTGACTTGTGCCCACCTCTTTCCTGTTTCTCCTCGAAGACTCTGCTGTTCAGATAGTCATCCTTCAGGACACATGGTGCCCTGGTGCCCCAGGCATGTCTCATTGGCCTCCCCACAGTTGTTTTGTAGTCATCTTTTAATTCTTAGCCCGTGGGGAGGAGGTATAGTCCATCTGGGCTGCATCAGTCTTGCTTCTTCTATGAGCTAGAGACCAGCTCTCTGAAGAACGGTCTTTATTCTAGAATGGGAACAGTAGGAGGGAGGGCGAAATTTCCTAACTCAAAAATAGTTGAGGGATCCCTAGGTGGCGCAGTGGTTTGGCGCCTGCCTTTGGCCTAGGGCGTGATCCTGGAGACCCAGGATCGAATCCCACATCGGGCTCCCGGTGCATGGAGCCTGCTTCTCCCTCTGCCTGTGTCTCTGCCTCTCTCTCTCTCTCTCTCTCTCTGTGACTATCATAAATAAATAAAAATTTTAAAAAAATAGTTGAAATTGTTGTTCTAGTAATATAATGCCAAGTTTGCGTGAATGTTGAAGGATCCGCTCCTTTGGGCCACTGTGGTGCCGGGGGTCCCCCTGCCTGCTGCCTCTGCACCGTGGTCATGCTGGATAGCAGGGCCCAGGTGTCCTGGTTGGAGGGCCCATTCGAAGGACTGGTGTAGGGGTACCCGGGGGGCTCAGTCGGTTTAGCATCTGCCTGCAGCTCGAGTCATGATCTCAGGGTCCTGGGATCGAGCCCTGCATGGGGCTCCCTGCTCAGCAGAGAGTCTGCTGCTCCTTCTCTACCCACCCCTCCCCTGCTCGTGTTCTTTCTCTCTAATAAATAAATAAAATCTTTTTTAAAAAGATCCAAAACAAAGGACTGGTAGGAAACGACATATCCACTTCAACCAAGACTCTCCTTGATTCTTAGTTTGTGGCTTGTGAAGCAGGGCCTTGGGGAGTTGGGGGGGGAGGTTATTTGTTTCCTCTCTGGGGAGATCCCTGAGATACCATGTGACACCTGTTACCTCAGCCTCAGCTGGGGGAGGAGCTGCTGACCACAGACTGTCCCAGGATGGGGGGAAGGTGGACGAGAGAGACCTTATTTTCTTGTCTTTGTTGTTTACATATATGACATGTTTCTTGGGGTTTTTAAATATATATATAAGAAAGCCATTTGGGGCAAGAAAAATGACAAAGTTCCTCCAGAAAACTAAAATTCTTGGGCTATTTGATTAGAAAAATGTTTGAATAAACACAATGGTAGCTCCCTGAATCCTTCTGTTTATCGTGATTGAAAGAACATTAAGAAACCTAACAAAAAAGTCTAGTAATGGAAAAAACTAAGCTACTCTGTTTTTGAAATTTTTGAAAAAGTGTTTAAACTGAATACAGCAGCATCTATTCTCTGATAACCACAAAGTAGCAACGAGGGATTTTTAGATTCTCACTGGATTTTGCGCTTCCAGGAATAGACTCTGTGTTAGCTTTTAAGTGCTTTTTAAAAGCCAAGTATAGACTAACTTGTGCTTTTTAGTAATATTTAGAGTCCTGAGATCCACCCCCCTACACTAGAGAGGCCAGAGCATCATGAACCCTGAGAAAGAATGGTGTGTTCAGCCTCAGAGCTGCTGGCCGCTGGCCCTAATGGTACCATAGCTTTTAAAGTGGGATTAAAAAATTTTTTCTGGTGGGGGTTTCGTATATGAAAGGATTGGATTCAGTTAGTTCAGTGCATCCAGTTCCCCTGAAACCCCTCCAACACAACATGTTTTTCTAGTAGTTTTTGGACCCAAAGAATCCTGGCTGCTGTCGGCAGACAGCGACCTGCTGTGTGTTTTAGGACTCAGGAATGTGAGTGAAGGATCTACTTTAGGTAAAGTATTTAAAAGCATGTTCATAACACAGCCTTCATTTCATCCCCACTTCTTTCTTATAATTCAGAGTTTTAGCTGTTCTCTTAACTGTTTTAATTGAGTTGAACTGAGGGTAATGAGAAAAGCATTGGAAGGATTTGAATGCTTGAGGGACAGATAATTAATCAAAAACCCCATTAGGCTTAATTTTCTGTGCTTTTGTTTTTTCAAAAACTTTTAAAAAAATGGTTAAAAATGGAGAATCATGTGTCACATGTGCATGTGGGGTGAGTCTTCTGATGAGAGGCAGTCAGTGTCTGTCTGGTTTGCCTTCCTCGCCCTTGCCTGTCCGACAACCTCCAGGTAACCAGGATTTTTGCAGAGAATTTAAACTGGCTTTATCAATAGTTTTAGCAAAAGGTAATTCTGCAGGTAAATCTGTTACCGAAAGAAATGAGTTCTGAAGTCCAGAGCCCCCTGGAAATGGAGTTTGGATTATTGCTGACTCGCCGTGGGCTGGCCATGCCAACCAGTAGTATAGCCCTGGGTGGGGAGCACAGTCCTGGCCCTAGTGTAATGTGGGTTACCAGGTTAGCACCAGACCAGTGGGTGGGAGCCACGTGTTGGTGGTCCCTGAGTAATGCTCAGGGTGCCTTTTGTAACATAGATGGCGTGCTGGAGCTTTGTCGTTGTACTTGGTCATGTTCCAGGGTCTTTTCACTAACTTGTTCTGCCCCACGTCATTGGGAGGCCTTTGACTGGCTCTCCTGCAGACCCTGGTCCAGGAGCAGCCAAGTCCAAGATGCCTGCATCTCTCACTCCCAATCACTGTGGCCTTGCCCCATTTGGCTGGGTGAGGCAGGTGTCTCTGACCATCAGCTGGGGCTTGGCTTTGACCTCTGACTTCTCGGCTCTCTGTCCAGTGCTCCTTCTGGGAGGCTTCTTCCCCCTAAGCTATGCAATATTATATTAAATATAGGGAGCATTGGCTCAGGAGCCCTCACCCGCATTTGTAACATTATTCACTTTTGGGTAGGCCTGACTTCGGCAGGTTGTTTAAACACATGTGTGTTCTCTTCTTGGAATTGTTAGCAAACCACCTAAAGGAATGGTTTTCTATGACATTTTGTAATAGTGCTTTTCTGTTGCTTCAGACTTAAATTTAAGTGTATTTCCAGGCTCCCCATTTCTCACCTTAGAAAGCAGAACAGCTGAATAAAAACCACTTTTGTTAAGATAGCCTTAAAATGTTTCTGAAAAACAAAACCTTTTATTTTTAAATTTTTTTTAATGATTTTATTTATTTACTCATGAAAGACACAGAGAGAGGCACACAGGCAGAGGGAGAAGCAGTCTCCTCGGGAGCCCGATGCGAGACTCGATCCTGGGACCCCGGAATCACACCCTAGGCTGAAGGCAGACACTCAACTGCTGAGCCACCCGGGCTGCCCCAAAACAAAACCTTTTAGATGGTGCACTGAGGGATAGTCATTCCCATTCCCTCTGTTGCTTTTGGCTCGAGTTGCCACCAAGAAAAACAAAGACCCTCGGGGGGGATACAAGGTGGGTGGGGGTCACCTGCCTCTAACCAGACCGCTTGGCTCTGTTGCTATGCCCTGCAGACGGATGTCGGGTTGGGACACGACGCACATTCTTGGCTTTTTCTCCTTGATCGGAGGGCTTGTGCCAGGCAGAATGAACATATTTTGAGCAAGTGCCAGCATGTCAGTTAAGAGCTGCACTCTCCTCTAGCAGGCTTGCAAAAACCCTCTTAAGGGCAAATCATTTGCTGTATTTCCTAGTAGCCAAGTGTGAGAAACCTCTGCTTGGTCAGTGGCAGTGCGGACAGGCCCTGGGTGGGTAATGACAGCTTGTGAGACCCTAATCTCAGTAGCCATGCCCAGAGCTCACGGCACTCACAGCCCCACCTCCGAGGGCTGCTTCACCTGCCACGAGCCCAGAGAACAGATCCAGAGAAATTTGCTGGCCTCGTTTTACTGCATGTTGGGTTCCAGAAAGTAACTAAGTTTAAGGGAGGCCACCACAAATCCTAAATAAAAGATGGGAAGGTTTTGCTGTTGATTGGGAACTGTGAAGCATCATGAACTCAAATAAGAATATAAACCTGTAATAGTAATTATAGACTGAGAGGCCAGCCAGTTGTGTTCCCTCTATGATCTCAGTATTTTTCTTTAGATCAGTTTTCTTTGAGATAAAATTTTACAGACAAGAAAATTCACACCTGGAAAGTCGAACCCTCTGGTAGATCATTCTGAAAAATATATATACCTCCTTTCAGTATTCCAAGGAAGTTCTGCTGGGAATGGAGTTTTGCTTCTCTGAGCAAGACAGTCACAGGCAAGACATGACCTCTTGTCTTTGCTCTGAGTCTCCCACACATTGTGGGACCCTGGGGTTCTGTGCTCCTGGAACATCAAGAATGCTGTGCCTCTGGCTGCGTGGATCTCCTCTGTTCACTAGTGTCCCATCAGACTTCACTTAACACAAGTTCAAAGATAAAAGTATTAAGAATTCCAGGATGGTGGCAGCTTCTGAGCGCGGATTCCATGGTGCACGCCTGGAAGGCTGCAGTGATGTATGCTCAGTGCTCAGCGAACACCTGTGGGTGCCTTCTGGGTGAGGACATCAATGGAGCCCAGTGTGGAGCTGTGGTCCGAGCCACTGGCCGCCTGGGCCCCCTGGAGGCAGGAAGGTATCCCTGTTCTGCAGTTTAGGGCAGGAAGCAATGAGAGGAGTGTCTCCTCCCAGAGCTGGGTGAGAGCAAACACATCTGCTCTGTTGGCTATAACTGGCTAAGTCACTGTCTCAGTTTCTCCATCTGTAAAATGGGAGAAGCTAGAGACTAAGGAGATCTCCCATTGAGTGTTAACTTGCATGGGGCAGGCACGAGTAAATGCCGTTCCGTTGTGGAGGCCGGCATTATTCCTGTTGTCCCCTCTGAGCCACAGGTGGGCCCCCTGTGGGGATGAGCCTCAGCACCTTGTCCATGGGCAAGCCCGTGCTGGTACCAGTGCTCTCCCTCCACCTCCGGCAGCACATGGTCTCTGGCGGGCGCGGCCAGGCCTCTCCTGAGTGTTCAGTGCCTCCTCCCCGAGCCTGATGGGGGGGTGGGGGTGGGGGGCTGTTACTCCAGGCTGTGGCCCCGGTAGGCTCGGCCGTTCACCATCCAGCCTGTTTCCATCGAGCCCTTTCCCTGACTGGGTGTTCGGGGAGTTTACAGCTGTTCTTTGCACACTTTCAGAGTAGGCCTGGGGGTGTGTGGGGATGGTCCTATCTCCCTTGTTGGTCACTTTGTTTTAAAGATGGTAAAAGAATTGCCTTAAATGGGCAGCCTGGGTGGCTCAGCAGTTAAGCGCTGCCTTCAGCCCAGGGCGTGATCCTGGAGACCCGGGATCAAGTCCTGCGTCAGTCCCCCTGCATGGAGCCTGCTTCTCTCTCTGCCTCTCTCTGTCTCTCATGAATAAATAAATAAAATCTTTTTTTTTTTTTTTTTTTTTTTTTAATTCATAGAGACAGAGAGAGAGAGAGGCAGAGACACAGGCAGAGGGAGAAGCAGGCACCATGCAGAGACCTGACATGGGACTGGATCTAGAGTCTCCAGGATCATGCCCTAGGCTGCAGGCGGCACTAAACCACTGCATCACCGGGGCTGCCCTAAATAAATAAAATCTAAAAAAAAAAAAAAAAAAAAAAGAATTGCCTTAAAGGTGGTATGACATTAAAACATTCCTTTGTAAAATGTCCGGCACAGCCAGAGTGAAAACCCATGGGATGGTGGCTGAGGCAGCGTTCAGAGGCCCCAGTGTGGCATCAGGGCCCATAAAGCCCCTATTTGTTGCACGGCCGTGAAGGGATAGGGCAGGAGGGGACAGCTGTGAAAAGAGACCCTCACTTCGTGAGTTCAAAGGCACTGCAGTTTTGCCGGAGCCGCTTGGTTAATGTAAGAAAGGTGTTTTGCCGTAACCGTTTCTGGGGTATTCAGTGGGGTGGGCGAGGGTCGGCGGGCAGGAAGCCCTGTCGCTGCTGTAAAGAAAGCAGCAGGCAGCAGGGCGACAGTATCAAAGTGCCCACAGGATGCAGCCGAGCCCTCCTGCCCCCCGCCCCGGGGGCCACTTGACGGGAACCTGACAGGGCCTCACGGCCCTGCGGGCTCGGGCCCAGCTCCCGCGCAGGGTTCAAGGGATTTTGTTTTTTCACCTGTTTCCTACAGCTCTGAAAAACTTGTGAAGAATTAATGGGTAACTGTATGGGACACTCGGGCGTTGTCTCCAGGGAAAGTAGCGGCCAGCAGGGCGGGAGAAGCAGCCCCGGGACTGAGCTGGGGGCTGGGCGGGGTGGGGGGGGCTCTGTGGAGCAGGACCGGTCCAGAGCGCAGGCAGGCCCGCAGCCCCCCGGCTTCCGGCTGAGATCTGGCCCCACGGGTCAGGCCTGCCGGAGGCTCCTGCACACGAGCCCAGAGCGCAAGGCCGCGCGCATCCTGCACCCCTTACGGCAGGCAGTGGCCATTGCTGGTGGCCAAGAAAACAGACAACTGCCATTCCCTGGATCGTTACACTTTAATCCACGCGGGATGAGTATTCTCTGGAGGCGCCTTTCTTTAAAGGTTGTCTTCATGTTAGAAAATGATGTCCATTTAAGTCCTTTTGCGGATAAGTTTAAGAAGAGCTCAGTATTAGCCCCTTTTTTGTTGGGCTCACCTGGTCTGCATGTGTTCCCGAATAGGTCCTCAGCACGCGCAGTAGTCGCTGTGTATGAACTAGCATCATAAACCCTTCAGCCGAACCCTGCCTTGTACACTCTTAGCACCAGGTGGCTAGGAAAAAAAAATTAAGCAGGAAAAATTCAACAATTATAGGAATGACTTGTAATCACTTTCAATTTCTGCTTCAGCGATGAAATATGAAACCATAGACGGGTTGCGCCTGCAGACCAGAACTGCTGAGTAAGTGACAGGCATCTCCTGCAGCGCCAGGCCGAGCAGCACATCCAGGATTGGCTTTGTTTTCTTAAACACCGACGATACTCAAGTAGCCACATTTTGCTGAAGTAAAACTTTTCGAGACTCTCTGAGCCTGTCCCCCCTTCCCTGCAGACCCCCGGCTGTCCACACCACTCTCAAACAGTTGGGTTTGGGACAGGGGTTCAGTTTGGGGGCTCTTCGATTCCCAAGTGGAAGGTGCTGAGACCCTGGTGCAGCAACAGCCTCCACTCAGGCCTGTGCGCATTGATCACATCGTTGGAGGAGATGGCACTCGGGGTCATTCAGAGCTGCCTTTCCTACCTGAGAGTGACATATGCCACGTTGAATGTTAGTCTCCCTGCTTCTCTCTCATTGCTTTTGTAGGGAAATCCATGCCTGGGGGATGGTGACCTAACAGGTAGAAAACACTGTGAGACTTTTTCTCCTAGACTGCATTTGTTAGAGGAAGGTCAGGCACCGGAACCCCCTGCCCCCACATGACTGTGGCGTTTAAAGAGTGGTGGGTCTTATCCCACCAATACAGAACCCCTCCAGTTCACTGGCCTGCACTTCCTGTGGCGTGCAGTTTCTCCTGTGCATTCAGTTTCCCTTCCATTCTCTAAGTTATTAACTTTGACAAGTCACCTCTTGGTTGTACATGATTTTATT
Source organism: Canis aureus (assembly GCF_053574225.1). Taxonomy (NCBI): domain Eukaryota; kingdom Metazoa; phylum Chordata; class Mammalia; order Carnivora; family Canidae; genus Canis; species Canis aureus. Next base: position 10,981,958 of record NC_135627.1, read on the forward strand.
CACAATTTGTTTTTCTGATTCAAAGTGAACATGAGTGCCTTCATCCTCTAATGGGAATTAATTGCTTGTTTCAGTGCTTAACTCTGATCCTTTCTCAATCCCACAGGGATGAGTTTCTTCCTGCAGGATCTCTGTTTGTTCAAAACACAATCAGAAAGGTAATGATGTTTTTCTTATGAAAGGAGCCAGAAATGCAAAATGTTAATTCTTTTCTTACATAAGTAGTAAAGGATACAACTCAATAGATGAAATGTAGACTATTAAAATTTGGTCATTTTGGCAGGCTGCATTATTACCTAGAAAAGAAGTTTAATTTTTATTGTCAAGTTTTCTTTCACAAGAAGAACTTGTCTTCTGCGGAAGAAAGCTGCTGGAATGATTCTCCACAGAGTTAAAGTTAATCTGTGGTCTACCCACAATCGTTTCTATGTAACACCACCTTCCCAGGTATCCTTGGCTCTGAAAAATCATTAAGGCCCAACCAGTAATTGATATGGCATGATTCCCTCTCCCATTTATTATGCAGAATATTCATTTTTTAGGAGGCTTCATTGAAAAGCATATAAGCTAGTAGTAGTATAGTAGTAGATATTTTTATCATTTTAATATTCCTGCTGAGGATTGATGCAAAAATTCTAAATATATTAGCAAACAGAATTCAGCAACACATTACAAGAATTATGTACCATGACAAAGTGGACTTTATCTCAGGAATGCAAGGGTGGTTCGACATAAGAAAATCAATGTAATGCATATTAACAAAATGAAGGAAAAAAAGTTTGACAAAATTCAGCACCAGTTTGTGGTGAAAACACTTAAAGTAGGAATAGAAGGAAACTACCTCAACATGATAGAGGCCATATATGAAAAACCCCAAACTAACCTCATTCTCAAAAATAAAAGACAATGTTTTTCCTTTAAGAATAGAAATTAGATAAGGATGCTATTAAACATAGTATCAGAAGTCCTACCTGAAACAATCAGGCAAAAAAGTAATGAGAGAGATCCAAATTAGAAAGGAAGAAGTAAAAATAATTATCACTGCTTATGTTATCTTATATGTAGAAAGCTCTAAGATTTCTATAAGAAAACTGTTAGAACTAATAAATGAATTCATGAAAGCTGCAGGATACAAAATCAGTGCACAAAAAGTCAGTTGCATTTTTATATATTAACAATGGAAAATCTGAAAATATAAAAACTAATTCCTCCTCTTAGAGTAACATCAAAAATAATAAAATACCTAGGAATAAACATAACCACGGAGGTGAAAGACTTACACACTGAAAATTACCAACATGTTGCTTAAAAACATTAAAGACAAATAAATGGAAAGAAAGCTCATGTCCATGGATTGGAAGACTATTGTTAGGATGCTAACACTACCCACAGTGATCTACAGGTTTAAGGTAGCTCTTATGAAAATTTCTAAAGGTGCATTTTTGCAGAAATAGAAAAATCCATCCTGAAATTCATAAGGAATATCAAGGGACCCCAAATAAGCAAAGTCATCTTGAAAAATAACAAAGTTGGAGCTCTCATGCTTACTGATCTCAAAAAACTTAAAAAAAAAAAAAAAAAACAAAAAACTTACTGCAGAGCTACAGCAATAAAAAACAGGGCAGGGGATCCCTGGGTGGCTCAGCAGTTTGGCGCCTGGGCGTGATCCTGGAGACCCGGGATCCATCCCACATCAGGCTCCCTGCATGGAGCCTGCTTCTCCCTCTGCCTGTGTCTCTGCCTCTCTCTCTGTCTCTCATGAATAAATAAATACAATCTTTTTAAAAATAAATAAGTAAATAAACAGGGCAGTACTGACATAGAGACACAATGAAAGACAATGAGAGTCTAGAAATCAGTCCTTGCAAATACAGTTGAATGATTTTTGGTAAGGGTGCCAAGACCAAGGGGGAAAGAGCAATCTTTACAACGACTGGAAAACTCGGTCTCCGTATGCAAAAGAATGCTGTTGGACCCTTACTGTATGCCACATACAAAAAGGACCAACAACATAAGAGCTAATGTTACAAAACTCTTAGGAGAAAACATGGGGCAAAAGTTCCATGACACTGGATTTGGCAGTGATTTCTTGTATATGACACCAAAACATGGGAAACAAAAGTAAAAATACATTGGACAACACCTAAGCTCAAAACTGTGCATCAAAGGACACAGTCAACAAAATGAAAAGGCAACCTACGGAGTGAGAGAATATATTATAAATCATGTGCCTGGTAAGAGGTTAATATCCAGAAGAGCTAGAGAATTAAAATTCAGTAGCAAATACTTGAGACATTCCTCTAAGGAAGATATACCAACGGCCAATAAGCAGATGAAAAGATGCTTAGCATCACTAATCCTCAAAACCACAGTGAGATACTGCCTCACACCAGTTATGGCCACCATCAAAAAAACAACAAAACAACAAAATGGACACCTGGGTGGCTCAGTGGCTGAGCATCTGCCTTGGGCTCAGGTCATGATTCCAGGGTCCTGGGATCCAGTCTTGCATCAGGCTGCCTGCGGGGAATCTGCTTCTCCCTCTGCCTGTGTTGTGTCTCTGCCTCTCTCTCTCTCTCTGTCTCTCATGGATAAATATAAAGTCTTTAAAGAAAAAAAAAGCAAAACAAAAAGGAACAAGTGCTGACAAAGATGTGGAGAAATTGGAACACTTGTACACTTGGTAGGAATGTAAAAATGGTACAGCTGCTAGTGGAAAAACAGAGGTTATTAAGAAAATTAAATAGAATAACCATATGGTCCAGCAATCTCACGTTCATGGCAGCATTATTCACAATAGCCAAGAAGTGGAAGCAACCCAAATATCTACTGGAGGATGGGTGAATAAAATGTGGTGTACATATATATGATGGAGTATTATTCAGCCTTAAGTAGGAAAGAAATTCTGACAGGCTGCAGCATGGATCCTCATGGAACCTTGAGGACATTATGCTCTGTGAAGTTAGCCACAAGAAGACAGACACTGAATAATTTCACTTACATGAGGTACCCAGAGTAATGAAACTAATAGAAAGTGGCATGGGGTTGCCAGGGATAGGGAGACAGGGCAGGGGGTATAGAGTTTCAGTTTTATAAGATGGAAAAAGTCTTGGAGATGGGATGTACTTAACATTACTGAACTGTATAATTAAAAATGGTTAGAATGGTAAATTTTATATTTTGTGTATTTTATCACGATTTTTAAAAATTTTGAAAATAAATTCAGAGAAGGAATTGGTTTATCAAAATTTAGTGAAAAGAAGTGAGAGAGACACAAGAATATAGTCGGGAGTGTCCTTTGTAAACCGTCGCTGTCACCGCAGGGCCTGAGTCCTAGGCTGTGCGGTGGGCACTCACCTGTGGCCTTGGGGTCAGCCGGAAGGGCAGAGCGCTGGAGCCTCATCTCAGCCACCTGAGCCTCCCCCACCCCTCAGCGGGGTTCCCCCACCTGCAGAGATGGCACTGGCGGGCATCGCTGGGAGGAATCAGCCCTGCAGATGTACCATCTTCTCCAGCTCCCTAACCGCAATTTCTGTCCTTCTGTCACCCTCAGTAGGCCAGCCTGTGTAGTCCTGGTGAGCTGTCCTGGAGTCATGGAAGCACGGTGCTTTCTTTGCAAAGAACCTGCTCTGGCATCCTATGGCTCTTATTCCAAAGCCCAGGCTTTTCCCAGGAGGGCTGTTCTAAACCTCTTTCCATTCTGCAGGTCCTCAGCCCTGGTGGCACCCGCCCTGGACAGATGACATCACCTATTTTCACATCCCTGTGGCCACCCATCTGTCCCTTCTGAGGCAGGGCCTCTCACCACGCCCTGGGCGCACTCCTTCCCACTGTCCTTGCTCCACTTTTTTTTTTTTTTTTGGATGCTGCCTGTTTACTAGTTTATTTCCCCTGACCTTCACTGTGAACAGGAGAGGGGAGACTTTGTCTCAGTCCTTATGTAGGAAGCCGAATTTTCCCTCTACCTTTAGTACTCCCTGTAGTAAAAGATTAACAGGAGAGAAACACAAAAATTTTATAACATGTGTCTCTCCTGTATACCCCGGGAAACCCAGGAAAAGGAGTAACACCCCAAAGGCCACACCCTCCCCTGAGATACTGTCTCCTGCTAAAACAGGAGAGACACTGGGGCCCAGGAGCCGATTGTGGGAGGTTTGCAGGCAGAGCTCAGTAAACAGGGTAAGGTTATGCATCTCCCATTCTCTGCCTTTGGCACAGATAGAATTTCTAGAGATGGAAAATCATCCCCCTCTTGCTGGGACAGGTAGGAAGACAACCTTACAAATGGAGACACCCCTTAGAAATGCAAATGACTCTTCTTAAAAGAGTTACTTATCTCAGAGCTTCTCCTGTGTTTCATAAAATACAATCAGCCTAAAGTAATCCTCCCACCAAAGAGGCATATTGTGGGGTGACAAACTCAGCTCCCCTGTAGTGTGCACCCCTGCGGTTCCCTGAGCGCCCTGCTGGCCTTTCCCTCTCCTAGGCTGCTCTTGCCTGCCAAAGATGATTCCCCTCTGCAGGTCTGCCCCCACCTGCACCCCGCCCCGCCCCTGCCCCGGCCAGCCCCCTGTGCCCACCTGCCACCTTACTGGCAATCTAAAACATAGCCAGATCAGTGGTGCCATAAACTCTTCTCAGCGCCCCTCTAAGCAAGTGGTTTCCAAACCTCCACTTGTGTCCCATTTCATATTGAGCCTCTGGAAAGATGAAGGTCTGTGGGCCTGTGAAATGGTGGAGTGGGTGGTCAGGGAGGGCTCCCCAAGGAGGAGATGCAGAGGAACAGGCTCCACTAGTCCTGCTTTCTCCCTAAATGCCACTCCAGTGACCTATAAAGACAGAAGGCCAGGGAGGACAACAACATTCTGGAAGACAAAATGCCTTAGCAGCCTGAGAAGCCAGAAACCCAAACCCCTGCACGGTGTGAAGGAAGCAAGCAGCTAGCCACCTGGTACAGCAGACCACCCGGGAAACTCTGCACCCAAGGGCGTGTGAAGATGACGGTCAGGGAAGGGTAAAAGTCTGTAAAGGGAGCAGAGATGCCCAGTCTCCTCTTCCCAGCAGGGAGTAGAGGGTATGCTGTCCAGAGAGGCTTCGTACTGGGGGCACTGGGCCCGGCTGAGGGTGAGGTTAGGTGGCACCCTAAAAATGGAGACCACGGGAAAATCTGCATACCTAGATTCTGTTACCTGCCACCCCCAAACCTGCACCCAGAATCCCCACACGAGGCCTGCCAACCATCAGGTCCTCAACGTTGCACACACAGCTTTCATTTACTATATGATGTCTAGATTCTCAATATGAAAAGCCAGTGGCCAAGGATTACCAGCTTTGGAAGATAACCTGTAAAGAAACACCAAAACAAAGTCAATGCAGGCAAAGATGAAAACATCAAACGACAACCCAAACCTATGATAATTAATACCTTCCCAAAGATGAGAGGCGGTTTGAAGCTGGGAAAGAACTATGATGGCAAAGATAGACACAAACTCACAGAAGAACTGGGAGTTAAGTAGATTAAAAAGAAAAATACCTAGAAAAAAAGGAGAGAGAGAAAACGGGAAAATTATTCCAGGATATGGAATACGTGAGTATTAGATCAGAAAGAGAACAAGAAGGTAGGAATGAGAAGGAAATTTCCCACGGTCCAAGATGGTGAGTTTTCAGATGGAAGTTCCTGGCACAATGAATGAAAACCCCACAAGGAGTGGGGCACCTGGGCAGCTCCATTGGCTAAGCGTCGGACTCGTGATTGCAGCTCAGGTCATGATCTCGGGCTCATGGGATTGAGCCCCGGGCAGGGCTCTGCGCTCAGCAAGGAGTCGGCCTGAGGATTTTCTCCCTCTGCCTCTCCCCGCGCTCGTGCTCTCACTCTCAAATAGATAAATATTTTAAAAAGGGAAAAAAGAAGAGCTCGCAACTCTCCAGGAGGAAAGCTCAAGTCCTGAACAGAGGATGGTGGAGCCCAGTGGCGCTGGACTTCTCAACAAGATCTTGGGAAATTTAGAAAACAGGAATGCCTTTAAAGTTCTGAAGAGCTCTTCCGCCGCCGTTTTAAATCCAGCTCCATACAACGCTCCGCCGCCGACCCCGGCCGACCCCGGCCGCCAGCTCCGCCACCATGGAGGACATGAACGAGTACAGCAACACAGAGGAGTTCGCAGAGGGATCCAAGATCAACGCGAGCAAGAATCAGCAGGATGACGGTAAAATGTTTATTGGAGGCTTGAGCTGGGATACAGGCAAGAAAGATCTGACTGAGTATTTGTCTTGATTTGGGGAAGTTGTAGACTGTACAATTGAAACAGTTCCAGTGACTGGAAGACCAAGAGGATTTGGATTTGTGCTTTTCAAAGATGCTGCTAGTGTTGATAAGGTTTTGGAACTGAAAGAACACAAACTGGATGGCAAGTTGATAAACCCCAAAAGGGCCAAAGCTTTAAAAGGGAAAGAACCCCCCAGAAAGGTTTTTGTGGGTGGATTGAGCCCAGATACTTCTGAAGAACAAATTAAAGAATATTTTGGAGCCTTTGGAGAGATTGAATATATTGAACTTCCCATGGATACAAGAACAAACGAAAGAAGAGGATTTTGTTTTATTACCTATACAGACGAAGAGCCAGTAAAGGAATTGTTAGAAAGCAGATATCATCAAATTGGTTCTTGGAAGTGTGAAATCAAAGTCGCACAACCCAAAGAGGTATATAGGCAGCAACAGCAACAACAAAAAAGAGGAAGAGGTGCTGCAGCTGGTGGACGAGGTGGTACTAGGGGTCGTGGACGAGGTCAGGGTCAAAACTGGAACCAAGGATTTAATAACTATTATGATCAAGGATATGGAAATTACAATAGTGCCTATGGTGGTGATCAAAACTATAGTGGCTATGGCGGCTATGATTATACTGGGTATAACTATGGGAACTATGGATATGGACAGGGATATGTAGACTACAGTGGCCAACAGAGCACTTACGGCAAGGCGTCTAGAGGGGGTGGCAGTTACCAAAACAATTACCAGCCATACTAAAGGAGGACATTGGAGAAAACAGGAGGAGATTGCTTAAAGTTAACCCATCTTGCAGGACGACATTGAAGATTGGTCTTCTGTTGATCTAAGATGATTATTTTGTAAAAGACTTTCTAGTGTACAAGACACAACCGTGTCCAACTGTATATAGCCACCAATTAGTTTCCTTTGTTTTTACTTTGTCTTTTGCTGTGTTACGACTCGATGTGGATTTGTGTTTATACAAATTTTATTTGTATGATTTCATGTTAAACCTCAAATAAATGCGTCCTTATGCGACTGTTTTTCTGTGTCAGGTACTAAATAGCTCTGTAAAAGTGTAATTTAAAATAAGCAATAATTGAGGCACAGTTTATTTTGTAGGGACTTTCGGTCCATGAGGAAAATCTGTGGTCCTTTATGAATAGCCAGCTACAGTGTCACCCTGTTCCCCATTTTTGTTAAATGTATACTATTCTCTAAGGCTTCATTTCCCTGCTGAGGATTCCACCACACTTTTAATGTTTCTTCTCTGTGTATCCGGAGATCTTGTCATAATGTTGTCATTAGTGGAAGATTTCCAGCTGACCATCAATCTTCTGGACTGTGTTTTTGGAAAAGTGCACCTTTTTGGCACAAGGCATGTTGGTAGCTCCTTTCATGAATAGAAATGATTGTGGCTTGTTTGCTTCTATCTCTGGGAAGCCATTTTATTATATGCTAAATCAGAATCAGTCTGCTAGGAAGAGCTTTGGCTAATCATAATACCATGACTTTAATTCTCTTGATTAAAATGTCCAGATACACACAGGGAAAGGCACTGTTAAACTGTGTATAGGAGCTGCAGTTTAAGAGTATCAGAGATGGTTAAATTTTAACAAGCATTTTGGCAGATAGGTGGGTTGAAACTTGAGCAAAAGTTAGATTCAGTTACTTGGAAGTGTAGTGGCTGAGGAAATTAGTTGTATTCTGTTCTGTATTGTCACAGCAAGCACCAAACTGAACAAAAAGTTTAATATTGGGACATTTTCAGGAAGCTATTTTGGGTATTAACTGTTAAGGTGGTGTGAGTTTAAGAAGTCGTGGTAGTAGGTTGCATCATTTTTAATGCATTAGTGCATGAGCTGAGTAGTTAAGCATACCCAGATTCAGACACAGGAAAGAGTAGTGGCGGGAAATACACTTCAAATTTTACATATGTCGGTGCAAATCTAAGTGACCCAGTCATTAAAACATCTTCCTGGTGCATCAAGAGGCAGTTTTAGCTTTAGATTTTGGAGAGTTTCCTGGGTAATTAAGTTTTGAATTTTACGTTCAGTGTAGTTGGTACTAAGATAGAAGTTTTGTTTCTGTGGTTCCACATTAGTCTCTAGTATTGACCTACATGTTCACATGTGGAATAGTTGATCTCACCTTCAAACTGTAAATTTTTCTTGCTGATGAACCTGCCTTTTGTTTTATTTGGTGCCTGCAACTTCCTTTGTTCAATGATGTTTGTACTTGCTGGCTATCAAGTTACAATGCACTTGGCCTCCTTTTGCTCTTGTTTTGCTATTTGACCTTAAACCTAGGCCAAGTACCAAGGTTGGTTATTGCAAGGGACTGTTTATTCTTTAAACATGCAACCTTAGGGAACAAGGGAGATTTTCATTTTAAGTTATGTTGTCAAAAGTCTGTAGGTGCAGTCTTTAGGGCAGTGAATCCTGTTAAGTTAAAATTTATGAATAGGTGACAAGTTGACATTGAGATTGTCCTTTCCCTGAGCAAAAATGAATAAAGGCTTTTTAAACAAAAAAATAAAGTTCTGAAGAAAATTGTTTCTAGAATTCTCTACTGAGCCACGCTGTGAATTAAAGGTGGGAAAGAATTAACTTCAGCAAAATGAGGGAGTCAACCAAGAAGGGGCCATGGGATCCAGGTGCCAGGCTCTGGCACTGGCTCACGGAAGCCCTGGATGGCATCACGGAACGTCCCAGAAGGCAGCAGTGCCCAGACAGGAGCAGGATGGGCTCCAGGGGAACATGAATGGAAACCAGTGGGTAGTGGTTAAAAAGAGATACAGAGGTGCCTGGTTGGCTCAGTCGGGAAAGCATGCAACTCTGTGGATCTTGGGGTCCTGGGTTCCAGCCCCACATCGGGTATAGAGATTACTTAAATGAATAAACTTTAAAAAAGAAGAGGCCCCAAATGGCTGCATTTTAGGCCAAGTCACTAAACCAGGACTTTATACCTGACCTTTTTGTGCTGTCAAACTTCCTTAGTAACTTCTCTAGACTGATGAGCACCTATGAGGTAACGTGTCACCCAAGCCCTCCTCCATCCCCAGAGGAACAGAGCAGCTAACTTGCTAGTAAGACCACCTGGCTTCCTGTCCTCTGCCCTCCGGGGGAAGGTGCCCTTGCCCAGAACAGTCCTTTTCTTTTGCTAATAACTTCTCTGCCCCACCGGCCTTCCTGGAGCCTTCCCTTTAGTACAACTCCTGTGTGCCCGCGTGCCCGGTGGGACGCTGCCTGACTCGTGAATCGAGTAATAAAGGCAATTACATCTTCACACTACAGAGTTTGATTTTTGTTCTTTAATGGTGGTCAAGGCTGAAAGGATGCTTTCTGAAACTCTCTGAAACCGAGAGGCTGAATTACTGTCAGAGAAGCTTGAGCAGAGGAGGGAAAAAGCTGCAAGCAATTTTTAATTCCAAGAAAAACAGAAAAGTTGTCCAAGAAAGGAAATTAATGATAGTACGCTATGTGCCTTATCTGAGAACAGTGTTTACATAGTTCTAACGCTGACATGAATATGGATTTGACCAAAACTGTGACGGGGTCAGCCGGAGGGATGCGGGGCAGAGCGGTGCACACGTTTGGGGCACAGACGCAGGCGGGAACAGCGACAGCAGGAGTCCGCTGAGCCAGCGGGGAGTCGGCCCGGCCCGCCCGGTGTACCCACTTGCTGAGCAGGTTGCCATTACTTCCTTTTACAGCCGAGGCAGAGAGGTTAAGTGGTTTGCCTGACGTCACAACCCCGGCAATGGGGTTCTAAAGTCTGTGCCTTAAACCACTCTGTTCACCTGCTTCGGGGGTTGGCAGGTAACACTTAATTTAAAACATCGAGAAGTCAGGGCAAGTCATCAACAATATGAAGAGAAACACCAAATGCTACAGCTTGAAGGCTTAAAAGTACTGCCCCCCGCCCAGGCTGTGGAAAGGGTAGGCGGCTTGATTGTTCTGGTAAAGCTATTGGACTTGGACATCACGGACACATATTACTTTAAAAACTTAAAGAGGAGAAGAGCTCGGGCAGCAGTGATGGCGCATCTCCGTGAGGACTCGCTCTGCCTGGCTGTGCACGCTCAGATCCTCACCAGCCTGAGCCTGGGCATCGCTAGACCCAATGTTTCCATGTTTCCTTCCAGCTCTGAACGGCCGGGACCAGGACCAGCAGCCCCTCAGAGAGCAGGGACCACGGAGAGCATGTCGGGGTGGTGCGGGGCTGCTGGGTGCTGCTCCAGGCCAGCGGGGGGAGGCCTCTGTGCCCCCTGCGGAGGGCCCAAGGCTGCAGGGAACACAAAGGCAGGTCTGGTTGGGGTTGGGGGCAGTCCTTGGGCGAGGGTAGTGATGGCGACCAGGGTGAGAGAGGGACCTTGGGTTCCCCTGGAGCAGCTGTGGCCAGATCGCACCAGCAAACGGGATGCAAGTGTTGGGGGAGTCAGGAGGCTCCTCCTGAATGTCTCCAAGGCTGGCGCACAGCCTCCCCCACCCCCCGTGGCTCCTCCTGACGCCCTCTTTGTGCTCAGGTTTGCCCATCCTCTCTGGTCCCCTGTAGCAGCAGCCCTGTCACCTTCAGCTCCTTGGTGCCCACAATGTCCTTTTCCCTCTATGGCTGCACTCTATCTTCTCCTTGACTCACCTCCAGACTCTCATGCCCAGCATGCCTCCCTGTCATACCCCACAGCTCTAATCTGTCCTTCCTGTCACTGGAGTCACTAGAACTAGAGCTCCCACCATGTCCCCTGTCCTGCTCAAGGTGTCCCAATGTTGCCCGGTATGCACATGTTCGGCCAGCCTGGTGCTGCTCTCACAGCCAAGCCTGTCCGACCGCAGTTTACCTGAAACCTGTGCAACTCTTGACACTCTGCAGGCTGGTGATAGAGGCAGTGGGTCTGTGGGGGCCGTGCACCCTCCCCAGACGCCCTGAGGAGGTGAGGCGAGGCTGAGACCTCCACACCAAAAAGTGCAACTCCTGTGAGCCAAATGTGACTTCCCCTAAGGGCCACCTGCCAGGTGACTGGCACCTAGGGGGTGTCACCCTCCAGGTGTTCCTGGCAGGGGGCGGGCTGCTGCCAGCACATGGATGCATCTTGTATTCCTGTGCAAGGTGTCTTCCTTCCAAAGCCTGCTGTCCTCACACAGCGCTGGGCATGTAGGGCAGCGAGATGCCAGGCCCTGAGGAGAGGCCCACTTTAACTTCATTTCTAGTTTGGTTTGAGTCACTTTAACACAAATGACTTTTATCAATTATGTAACAATCTGGGGCCCAGACCCCAGTGAGCAGTAAATATTTACCTTCACAAGAGCCAAGACTGCCGCGCTGAGTCACAGTGAGTCACAGGGAAGCCTCATTACCCTCTAGGACCTTGAAAAGGAAGGTGTGATTGTTAAAATTTGCTGGGTCCTACTGCCAGGGCCAGAATGTAAATTTAGTACCGACACCTGAATAATCTCTCGTAGCTGACTACATGTGACTATTTTCTACGTGTGTGTCTATGCACATGTGTATGTACCTATATTTGCTTATTGGTATTTCTAACTTTTCTAATAAAATATATTTATGGTATAACTTTTAAAGTCTTTTCAAAAAGATTGAAAATGAACCGGCCTAAGAAACAGCAGTTCTGCAGGGCTTGATCCCAAGGCAGGCAGTCTCCTTCTGACAGGTATGGTCGTAAAGGAGTGCCTCTGCCCAGAAGACTCTAAAGGGTGGCTGGTGTTTCCTGGCGCCGTAGGGCCCACCACACAGGGGGCAAGAGTAGTGGGCTCTAGGCTGTGCGGGGCTCGTGAGCAGCTGCTGGCTGAGCAGAGCCTGGAGTACTTCCTGTCGGGCCCTTCCCGAAGTATCCAACCCCCACTAAGATGGAAAGATCCTTCTCTGCCACACACAGTGTGTACAGTCTGCTTCCTTTCTCTCCCGCAGCTTCTGTGGCCCGCATGGCCCCTGTGTTTGTGTATGGGACTCTGAAGAGAGGCCAGCCCAACCACAAGGTCCTGCTGGATGGCACCAACGGCTGCGCGGCCTTCCAAGGCCGGGGCCGCACGGTGGAACCGTACCCCTTGGTGATTGCTGGCGAGCACAACATCCCACGTCTGCTGAACCTCCCGGGGCAGGGGCAGTGTGTGGTCGGGGAGATCTATGCCGTGGATGAGCAGATGCTGCGCTTCTTGGATGAGTTTGAGGGCTGCCCCGACATGTACCAGCGCATGCTGGTGAGGATCGCCGTCCTCGAGTGGGAAGACACACAGGGAGCCCCTGAGGAGACGCTGGCCTCAGACGGGACCCTGCAGTGCTTCGTCTACAGCACAGGCACCTACTCACCTGAGTGGGTCCACCTCCCATCCCATGACAACTATGACTCCCACGGGAAACATGGGCTGCGCTATAATCCCCGGGAGAACAGGTGAGAAGTGCCAGGACTGCTCCTTGACCAGGGGACAGAGGGAGCCCTGGTGATGACGAGATTGTGGACAGACGGTAAGCCCCAGAGGCCTCCCCTCGGACCACACCACTGAATGCACAAGTGGAATAATGCTCCCTGAAACACATAGTTGTAAAACTTAATCTGTGGGAAAAGGAACAATCTCTCTTTCAGTTGTAGCCGATTTCCCCAATATTTTGACATACTGATCACAAGATTATGCCTGAAGCCCCTCTCTCTGCTAGCGCTTTGTTGCTTGCTGCTTCAGGAACGCCCTCGGCCTGAATGGATGGGATAAGGAAGATCCAGGATTTTAATTCCCCTAAATGACATTTCAAGAACTCATGTCATACTTTTCTTTCTTTCTTTTTTGCTTTGCTTTGATCTGAAGATAACATTTAAAATGTAGACTTTGTGGAGCAGCTAGATTTTAGCAACCCCACTGTATTGATTCTAACCTGTCACAGTGAGATGAATTTTTAAACTGATTTGGGTTATCTCAGCATTAATAAAAGAACCTCAAGAAAAACATACTGTGTTTTGGGGGTAGTTTTAAAGCATATAAAACATCATATTCACAATTTTCAGATCAACCTTATTAAAGAAGGGATTACTAAGGATGATCATGTAACATTAAACTGGATGTTTTGGGAAACCGAATTTAAAAGTGTTGGTACTACTGTTGGGTTTTTTTTTGGGGGGGGGGGCGTTACTTACTTGGTAGAAGGTTCTTTTCTTTTCTTTTTTTTTTTTTTTAGAAGGTTCTTTTCATTATAACCTAGCAAAATAACAAGCCACCTACTTGCTGGCAGATACTGCTGAGCAGTCCGATGTCAGCTAGAAGCTCACCCGAGCCCGAGGGGCAAGGTGCTGTCCCTGCCCCCAGAGGGAGCGGTGTTTAGGGAGTACGGGGGGCCTTTCAGAGAAGAACCAACACATTAGTAATTTGTTCTTCAGGCCTGACAGAAAGCTTAGCTTCCAAATACAAACAGCACTTAAAATAATTTTAGCAAGGCACGAAGTACCAATTACTACCCACCTCCATCTGATAATCTGTCAGCGTAGATTCAGATCAGCGCACGCCTCTGCCTCTGCTTACTTACCAGCAAAGTATGAAATGTATTCCAAGAATTTCAGAAGCAGTGAAAACGCAGCTGCTGATCCTTAGTAACCTCGTTCTCCGCTGGGAGAGCTCACTTGCTCTTCAACTTAATGGTAGACTATGATTACTAACTGCATCTGGCACAAAAACACCATCAGTATTTTTAGCCCTTTTTTCTTAATTGGAAACTTGCTTCACAAAAACACAAAAAGGCAAGGATGGGTATCAACTGATGGGCTTGTGGCAGCCACACCCACCACTCTCAGGCCAGGGAGCCCCAGCAAAGCCTGGGGGAGGCGGGGCAGGTGGCAGGGGGTTTCCAAGCTCCTGGGTGGGGGTCCTGCACAGGCTTTTGGAAGTCAGGTGTAGCCACAGACCAGAGTGAGGGCCTCAACCAGGAGAGGTAGGTAATCAGATTATGAGGTGGCAAATGATTATTTAATGAAACTAAGGCAAAGAACTAGGATTTATATAGATTTTTTTTAAAGATCACAATGAAACACTAGTATTTAAAGTCTACTGGCACAGCCAGTCGCCTCTTATGTACATTTTCTTCATTCAAAAAAAGGCCAAACTAATATTTAGACAAATGCTCAGCTTTATTGATTTAATTTTGACACTAGGAAATCTCACAGCAGAAGTACAAATCATATGTACAAGTATTTATATCAATAAAAATTTCCATTGGTGATTTTTTGGCAGAATGTTGGTTTTGACTATATGTGGAATAAATATGACCATGTAAAATCTGCTGCACAGGAGTGTTCCTGCAAAACGCTTGAATAAATTGAGTGTGAAATAATAATAATACAAATGGCTAATTAAATTGGGTGATGACTGAAAGGCTATAAATACTTCATTCCAGTTCCACGAGCAGATCTCCTTCTCCAACTGTGTCTCCAGCTTTACAATGCACTGATTTCACCTTGAATTAAAAAAAGGGGGGGGGGTAGTAAGAATTATTAACTAGACCATGAGGGAGCCAGCTCATCATCCACTTCTGGAAATGAAGAGACAGCCTGGCAGGCCCTGCACACAGGTAGCACAGTCGGCTCCCACTCGGCAGAGGGGACTTCACGCACAGCTATGTCCTCGTGGAGGGCTGTGACTTGCCGCCTCCCGTCTCCCGCCTCCTGGCCTCTCCTTGGCTGTCCCAGAAGTGGCTAGTCCAACAGAGTTTGTGCTGACGTCTGCCCGCTGGCCCTGCCCTGGGTACCCCCAGGGTCTGCACGGCATCCTAGAAGCCAAAAGCACTTGTGCCAGGTGAACCCTCCACAGCCAGCCCTCCCAAGCCCTTCTGTAGCTACAGGTGGCATAAATAGTTTCTGCGAGTTAATGCATACTTGGTTTAGTGTTTAAAAAAAAGAAAACAAAAAAACCCACATAGTTCTACAAGATTCAAACAAAACAGGGACCACTAATTAACAGGAGAAACTCTGTAGCCTGAGATCATAAACTTCCTTCTGAAGGGAAACGAAACGCTCCGAAGATGTGTGGCTGCATGGACGGTGCTCGTGGCCTAATGTGGAACAGATGCTGAGCCCCATGGCCGTGCCACACTGCCCTTCCGTTCTACTCATTTATCTCGGTTGTAGACATGTTTTGCTTTCCTGAATTTGTGTTCAGCTTTAAAATGAGTGGGGAGGTACTGGAGTGGAGAGAAGCAGCCTTTGGACTTCTTGGGAGGTTCTTGCTCAGGCATAAAAACAAACGGTGGGCGAGGACTTCCTGGCCACCTGAGACCTGGCAAACAGGAAGAATGTCCTGGACCGCACGGGTCGGGTGCCCTGGCCTGCGTCCCTGCTGCTCCGCTAGGAAGCCGAGGCCTAGGAGGGCCTTTCTCCCTTGAATTCCAGCCCAGGAGCCTTCAGAACCATGCGAAGCTATGCAGTGACTACTTCAAAGGCCTGGTAGGTGCTACTGGCACTGGCTGCTCTTTCTGATCTGAAGCCTCCGATGTTTGCAGAGGATGTATCTTTCATGCTGCGAGGACGACACGGAGGACCGGTTTCCATTGTGAACATTTTCTCTGGGAGGAAAAATGGCTCTCCAGATAAGAACTGCTAGTCCCCAGGCTCTCCAGGGTCTGCTCCTCTGGGCCAGGGCTCTAGCCACTCCCAGGGCGCCGCTGGGGGCAGAAGGAAATGGGATGGCCAGGAAGGGCTCCAGATGATAGGGCTTAGGCCAAAGTACAAGTTGACCCAGAGCCCATCACCACCCTGAAAGCCACTGGGGGCTGCCGAGGGCCAGGGATCAGCTGAGCCTCCACACAAGACCCACCATGAGGCCACACAACACAGTGATAGACTAGGGAGCTAAAGCCATGTTTGTTGTGAGTCAGGACCCCAGGCCAGCAACATGGGCGGCCCCTGGCAGGCATCTGACATGCATACACGCATACACACACACACACACACACACACAAATATATATATATTTATTTAATCTGCCCCCCCACCCAAGTGAGGCCAGGTTCTTATCACACGTGGACATTTTGTGACACTAATGTCACATAAATGTTAAGTAATCCCAGGAGCAAAAACAACAATTTCCAAAAGAACAGATACCATTTTTGGTTCACTTTTAGAAAAGTCATCAGATGTAGAGGGCAGGATTCCCCAAAACTGGATTCCCAAATTGTGCCATTCTCATCTCCCAAACGCCACAGAGATGGGGCCCAGCTGACGGCAGCCTCTTCCAGCCTGACCAGGCAGCTCCAGGCCCACCCACCACAAACCCGGCCTCTGTCCTCGCTGCCAGACCTGTGGGCTGGGCCAGCAGCCTCACTTCCTTTTGAGATGACAAAGGCTGCATCCCTCTGACACAAATGACACTGTGAGCGGACAGTACTTCTCTGCCAGGGACCCCCCCGTACCCCTGGCTCGGTCTCGGCTACAGCCAAAGGGCAGGCCATGGTGGCCACGGCTCCTCTCCTTGTCCCACCCTGCCCCACCTCACTCCAGGATGCAGACACCTCCAAACCAAGCTGTCCTTCGGAAAAGGCTCATTCTGCTAGTGTGGCATCTTCTTAGAAGCAGGAAGGATAATGAAGTTATTATTAAAAGGACTTTTCTATTTTCTTCAAGGAGAAAATACATGTAAGAAGTTTTAGCAAGTTTCAGGACAAATACAAGTCCGTTTTTTCTCCCCAAATCATTACATCCCACGTGCGTACACGGGGTTCTCAGCTCCTCTTGATCTGAAATTGAATTGTTCTCTTTGTGGAGAAATTATCTTGAAGAGTTAACATTAATTCTTGCAATCTGGGATCCCTGGGTGGCGCAGCGGTTTGGCGCCTGCCTTTGGCCCAGGGCGCGATCCTGGAGACCCGGGATCGAATCCCACATCGGGCTCCCGGTGCATGGAGCCTGCTTCTCCCTCTGCCTGTGTCTCTGCCTCTCTCTCTCTCTGTAACTATCATAAATAAAAAAAAAAAAAAAAAAAAAATTCTTGCAATCTCTAAAACCATGTCCTGCTGTGTCATGTAAGTCTCAGATCACTAACTGCCTCCAAGACAGATGTAAACATTAAAAATTAAGGACCCCTTAATTTGAAAGACATTAAGGTGAAAAAGAATTGTTCTTTGACTACCTGCACCTCAGACAGACCTCCCCATCTTAATGTCCTGGACTGCAGGGGCAGGAGTTGGCAGTGGTCACCCCCACGGTCCCTTCCAGGCCTGACCATCCAAAAGCCAAAGGTACAAGGTCTGCTTCCTGTCACAGAGCAGGCGAGGGCTGGTGGGAACTTGGGGACATACCTTGCCAGTTTTCCCAGCTGTCATACTGTTCTGCATTTTCATGGCTTCAATCACACAAATTTCCTGACCTTCTGCTACCTGGAAAAACAAATAGGAAAAAAGACAAGTTTTAAAACCATTCTAGTTTTGCAGCAACACTCAGGAGTGAAGCCATCAAGAGATTCTTTGTCACATGCTCAGAAATGTTACCCAAGCAGCAGCAATGACCTCTAATATTTTATGTTCCAAGTGAATCTTTGGGGGACAGCAGAGAAGGACCATTACCTCGATCTTCATCAGGCACCACCAAGATGTGGCAAAAATGGGACATTCTCCTATGTGAAACGTCCAGACTTGGCACATCTCTACAGACTGGAAGATTTGTGGTTTCTAGGGGCTGGGAAGAAGAGGGGAGCCATTGCTGATGGACACAGGGTTTCTTGTGGGAGGGGGGGGGTGTTCTAGATTACCTGTGGTGATGGTCGCACGAGTGACTCCAGGAATCGAAGAGAACCACTAAGTGTACACTGTGAGGGGCTGAGCCATACTGGATGTGAATTTTATCTCAGCAAAGCTGTCACCGAAACATGGAGTGTTTCTGTCCATAGTCCTGGGGAGCTGGGAACCACGGCCAGCCGGGGGACCACTGTCTTAACCTCAGCAAGACATGCCCAGGAACAATGGGGTGGCTCCTGGAAGGTGTCTTCCAGCACAGGTTATGCTTTCTCCAGCTGCACCCAGTGCTTGCACAGAGACCCGTAGCCCCACAAGCGTGGGCTCAAGCTCTACCTGCCTTTCCTTGGAGGGGGGTGGGGGCGGGAGGCAAGCCAGGGGAGGCTGAGAATGAGCTCCCTGGCTAAGCCTAGGACTTCAACCCAGGAGGCAGTTGTGACCAAAAGCCACTCTACGAATCCTCTTTCTGCTGCCCCAGGTGGGTAAGCACCATGGACCTGAGCCGAATTTTTCTCCTATCGTTGTGAGAAGGGCCTCCCAGTTCTTGAAATGGTAAAGCTGAGTTTCCCAGGGCAACTGGCTGGCTGTTTCGGGGTGCTGGTGGGCATCCCGGTGTGGAGCTCCTGGACACACACCACTGCGGCTGTGCTGGCTCAGGGTCACAGGAGCGCCCAGAGAATATTCTTTCCTGAAATCCCCAGATGATCCCCGAGCTCCCCCTCCGGCCCCCTGCGCGGCACAAGCTGTCTTGCTGGCAGTTGGGACTGCTTGCGCCCTGTGCCTTCCTTTCCTCTGCTGATCAGGTGGTGGGCTGCCTTTTCCTGGCACAGAAATCTAGGAAGAGAGGGGATGCCAAAGGCTCGATGCTGGCACAGGAGAGAGACGCTGTGCTGGGGAGCTGGGCTTTGAAGCGCTGTGCTCACTGCCTGTTTTGATTCATTTTCCCCTGGCATCTGCATTCCATAGAGAGTGAAGAATCCACACTCGAGGGCTGCTCTTCACAAGGTAGAGGGACGGCAGGCAGGGTGGCAGCACAGCTACCCCCTCCAGTCCTCATTTCAGGGCTTTTTTTTTACTCTTCAGAGGCAGGCAGGGACCCCGTGAGACAAGAGAAGGCCAAGTCCCCAAGGGTAGCACCTGCCACTTAGCTCCACCCATAAAACTCCGGTAGACCCATAGCACCATCTCACGGAGGCTGGGGAGCCTGGGCTGACCTCCAAGATGCAATGTCCCAGTCAGGTCCCAGTGGATTTCTGGAAATGGATCTGAAACTCAACAAAACAGAACGGAAATTCTCCCCCCAAATTAGTAATCCGCTCTTCACCTCTGGGTTCTGGTAGCTCTTTCCTTCATGGGGTGGATGAGTGCCCACAGCGGGGACCCAGGTGAGCTTGCCCCCCAGCCTCCACCCAGTTGGGCTTCCTCTGCTGTCATCAAAGAGCCCAGGGCTTGCTCAGAGGCTCCCGTCTCCCCATCCTTGGCTCAGCGGGCTTCTGGGGTGGAGGGCACAATCTAGCCCCCTCTGCAGCAGGTGTGATCCCTCTCAGCTGCTTGGCCCACCCCCCAGAATCTCCAGGCCACACAGAGCGCACCCCACTGGTCCTTTATGGGATCTTCAACTAAGTGAATTCATGGTTAATGCACATAGGAACCCAGGGGATTTCCAGTGGTCATACCAAGGGGGCACAGACCAATCTGATGAGGATGCCAAAGGGCCCACGCTGAAGGGCAGTGGGGCCTGGGCCACGGTGGTGCTTAGATCAGGGCCTGCTGCCCTCTGACCATCCTTCCTGGCTGGCTCTGGGTGCTGTACCCTGCATGATTTGCAAAGAGGTGACCTCCAGGTGACTCAAGTGGCAGGTCCCCAAACCACTACTCAGAAAAACAAAACCTCTCATTTAGACACAGATAATCAAGAGAGGTGGGAAAGTCCCAAAGTTACAGTACTTTTTTTGTTGTGTGATTCTGGCAATTTAATTAAAAGGACTTCAAAGAAAGTGCCTCTGGATTTACAGGGGCCCAACGGGCAGCACTGCCCTGAATCCACATCCAATCCTTGCAACCCGGGCCTGCTGTCCCCTCCTGTCACCTCCCTTGGTCTGCAGTTCTCCATTTCTACTTAGGTCTGTATGGAACCTTAAGTAATTTATTTCTCCCTCTCTGCCTACTTAGGCAATGGGTTTTGCAGTCTGTTTTCACTCACTGATCCTTAAAAGAGAAAACTCTTGGAGGTTGTTCCTTGGGACCCCACAAAATAGTGAGGAACGTCTTGGTCAGCAGAATTGTGTTACGCACACGCGGAGTTGATCTAAATTCACACTATTTCATCCCTCCATAATTGCAGCCGGAGGAGCTACGTGGGGCTTGCTGCCCCCCAGAGTCCCCCTGCCCACCTCTCCCCCACCCATGCCCCCTAGATCCCAGGGCCTCCCCTGCACGGGGACACCCTCCGCATTTCCCCAGGTGCTCGCATGGGCAGGGAACGCTTGGACAGCTCCTGTGTGAGGGCACGGCCTCTGAAGGGTTTGTGCGCACACTTCTCTAACACTTTTGTGCATCATCTGACAAAGACTCACTGATTGTGACAAGAGGTCTCTGACGTTGAGCTTACAAAATGGTCACAAGCCTCACCAGTCTTTTCGATAAACCTAGTCAACCTGATGGACTTCTCTGCTGCCCGTCTAATTGGTGTAAAGTTTGGAGGCCCCAGTCCTGTATCTTTCATCCGGTTTATTGCGTCTTCTCCTTTGACGTGGGGTCAAGGTTCACATTCGCATCCGATTATCAGGGCGCACTCATTAAGCAAAGGCCTGCCTCACTCCAAAATGAGTAAGCTGGACAGAAAACCCGGCCCATTTACTCAGCAGATTTTAGTATGTTTAGGAGGCCTGAATGTCAGGCAGCAGTGCTCTGTGCTGAAGAGTTTCAGACATCTCCAGCTGATGATTAATTGTGAGTGATGGGAAATAAAATCCAGTAAAGCCAGCTGCTTGCCATGGTCGGCAAAATGACTCTAATGGATCTAGGCTGCCAATTTTCCAGTTTTACTGGCAAGTCTTCCAAGTGTAATTAAGGGAAGTTATAAATGATATGGAAATCTATCAAGTTCCATTTATTTTCAGAGGACTCTTTCCCCCAGAGACTTTTATCTTCAAGCTTATAGTATGCTTTGTTGTGCTAATGATTTAAAACCCTTCTTATTTCTGATTAAAGCCCCCAATATCCTTCTACCAGTTCGCTTCACTCCTTCCCCAAAGATGAAAAGGCACAGAACCTTCTCCTGCACATGTCCCTCTTGGAAAGCACACTAAGACCGGGACACGTTTGGCAACTTGTATCGTTCAGACTGCAAATGCCGAAGAAAGCTCAAAGAAAGTGCGGAGAGAGGATGAGCAGAGAAAGGGGGGAAAAAAGACCTCCACCAAACATAAAAGGAAGCCCCCAAAAGTCCAGACTTGAAAGCTGTGCTCGAGAGCAGACATTTATCAGAAGATGGTGTAGCCCACTAATGTTATTTGATTTGGAATAAAAGCATGAAAATGATGGCAAAGGCCTAAAATTGGAGATGTAAAGGCTGACTGCACAGTATTCCATTTCTCAATTTCATCCTTCAGAGCCACAAAATGGGGGTGATACAGTGATGGGATGAGGTTTACAGTAACAGCTGTGCTCTTCCCACACAGGGGAGGCCCTTCTAATGGGCGAAGGTCTGTTTTGAACAGACGGGGAGTAACAAAACAAGGTTCCCTATTAAGAGTGTGCAGTCCTATTTCTGATCAAGAAAATGAGTATGGGAGTCGGATTTCCTCGAGGATGGCCCCTACCCTCTTTTGTCGTCCAAAACCAGGGCTGTTTTAAAGGAGTTATCCTTTAAGTGGAGGAAGGAGGACATAATGTCAGGGAGCGCTCCCCCCACCCCCGCCCGAAGCCTACTCTCCAGCAACTGTAAAGAATGTACAGGAAACGGTGCCAGTGGCATATGGCTTTCTACTGTGCTAAACGTTCACACAAAAGACAGGTTCATCAGTCATTGTGGTATCTGGATAAAAAATTAGCTCCTGATGGATGGTATTTTGAGCTTACCTGCTGCTATTACATTACCAGAGAAACACAGGTTTTGAAACCCATATGACATTAGAAATTGCAGACCATGAAATACGACACGTGCGGACGTACATAATGTACGCCAGATTATACAAAATAATAAATAAGCTATTTAAACCCTCTGCCTAAAATTGGGCCCCGCTGCAAGGAACCCTGGGTCACTTCTACGCAGGCCAATTAATGCACAGCATCTGCTGTATAGAAGCAGGGCATGAAGCACTTCCGAATGATTTCAGCAATTAAAAGAAAACTGTTTCCTGCCTGTTCAGACAGCAACTGTTTCAATGCAAGAGTGAGCACCAAATCACTGTGTGCAGCTGAAAAATTAAGTCCCTTTTTTGGGGAAGAGGGGTGGGCGGGAGGCAAGAATTTTTACGGAAAAGGAGCCTTCTTTTGTTGTCCTACATTCTGTGTTTTTCTGCCAAATTAGACAGAAGGCTCGGAGGGCTTACCGGCCCGCTGCAGTCTCCCCTTCTGCTGCATGGGCCCCCGAAAGTGTGGATCAATATCAACCCTGCCGACGACTCTACAAAAGTGAAAATCCTTCAATTACTTTTTAAAGGCTGTTCTACTTAGAACACAGGTGCCTGAATGCAATGCATTTTATGGCCCTTAGATCTGAAGAAAGACGCAGTTAACGGCCACAAGATAAAGGCCTCTCAGATTTGGTTAAAAGGCACTGCTAGAATCTGATTATAATAACTTCCTCTTTCTGAGCCCGGAAGATAGGCTGGTAAATATCCCCTGATATTTTCCGAGAAGAAATGTGCATTCGCGTCCCAACATCGTCATGTAAAGGGGGAGGGAGGAAGACCCCGGGAGACTGTCTAGTATTTAAGCAGTGATGGAAGGAACCAACATCAAATTACAAAGAAAGAGGAGGCAGGTGACAGAAATGCCACCAAACCCCTTATCTGCAGTCTGAGGCCTCCTGCCATGAGTTTGTGCGCAAGCTGCCTGACTCACTGGGAAGGGCACGTGCAATGAGGAGTGACGCATCCACTGAGGCTGCTGGCTGGGGGGGGCGGCGGGCTCAAGGCACTCTGGGTCCCTGCCTGCCCCTTCCCCACCCCGGCCCCCACTCTCCCTGCCTGCTCCTTCCTGGCCCCGCTCCCCTGCTGCCCTGGTAGCCTCCCTGACTCCATGCAGTGGGCAACCAAGCAGGGAGCAAATACAGAGTCATGGCCAATACAAAACAGGTCCCGTTTCCTTAAAATGGAAACCATTTCTCCCTCTTGCCCTCTAAATTTGCTGGGAACTGGAGCCAGAGCCCCTAATTAGAGAACTTACAGTATCTGTAAGAAATCAATCTGGATCCTCCACCTCTGTGAAGGACGTTGTTTTAAAGTACTCAGGGACTTGATGTGGTTTTTGGTTTTTGTTTTTTTTTTTTTTTTTTTAAGCAAAAGGGTGAAAAAAGATCTTTTGAATCTCGGTAAGGTTACAAACTGCCATCTATGAAAATGGTTAAAACCAAGATAACATAGCCTCTAATCCCAAGTAGATCATTTCTTGAAAAATAAAATAAAATACCAAACTTGCAGAAGACTCACCTACAACAATGTATTGCTTGATCTGTAAAAATATTTTATCTTATACTGGATAATTAAATTAGATTTTTAAAATTCTCAAATTGCTACCTCCAACAAAAATTAACCCTAACATTGAAAAATTAATGTTATCTGGAAAGGACAGAAAGGCCAAAATAAGAGTAGCCATCACCTCTGAAGAAGGAATCTGATTAGGGAGGAGCCCCAGGGTAGGTTCACAGTATAAGCTACGTTTTATTGTTAAGTACCTTGGGAAGCAAAACTGGTAAAAATGAGCAGAGAGCGTATGAGTACTTGTATCATTCTCTGCAACTTTGTTTGCAATATTTTGTAATTTGAAGTTGAAAAATCGATCTGTCAGGCCAGGTCCTCTACAAGGAAAAGATGCAGACGTGGATACTGGGCCGCACGAGGTACAGAAGCCACTGCCAAACAAACATGTCAAGAGGGCCCATTCCAATGCTCCTCATCTAGAATACCTAAGAGCAAAGGAGGGGGCCTTCAAATCTGTTTCTTCAAGACTGGAAAACCACCGGTCTCCTGCCAAATTTATTTGCAGTTTCCCCAAAATCAGCTGTAGGCTCAATTATAGATGATTTGGGGGCAAAGATGTGAACACCATGCTCTGAAACAGCACACTTGTGCCTAGTTATCAGTGGCCATCTAGCTGCTTGGGAGACTTCCCTTAGATCCCCTGAAGGAGCACAGGCAAGGAGGGAAAAAAATCAGGGCAAAATCTGGGTGGTACTCCCATTAATGATGACAAATTTTATGTTCTCACTGATGCACTTTACAATATATCATTCTTTGCCCAAGACACTGTGCAGGAGAACCAAAGTCCCAACCACTTACTTTCCCTTCTGCTAAAGGCCAAGTTCCATTACACATGGATCTTCCCCATCTTGGCCACACAAAAATACTCCCAAGCCTGTCTTACTAATATGGAACAAGCCATGTGGCAAGAAAAGCAGCAACAGGTACTTATTGCCAATCTATTCTTTGATCTGGTCTCACAAATAAGTCACAAAGTGATAATTATGAAAGAAAGATACGTAAAAGGAGACACAGCCCGCTTCTGGTTCATGTCTCAATTGTTATCGGATTAAAATGGTTTGGATATTTCTTCTTCTTCTTTCTTCTTCTTTCTTCTTCTCCCTTCTCCCTCCTCCTCCTTCTTCTTCTTCTTCTTCTTCTTCTTCTTCTTCTTCTTCTTCTTCTTCTTCTTGGATGGTTTGGATATTTCAGATACAGATCTGAGATGTCTGCTGAACTGGAACCTAACTCAGAAGAAATCTCGATTCATTGCAACAGTTAAAATCTCCCCTTGGGTTGCCTTATTTTTATTTTTTTGCTTTGTTTCTGATATCAAAGGGCTAACAAAACAACTGTTCCCCTAATGACTTTATTTTACACTTCAGAGTCAAAATGGAAACTGATTTCAGCAGCTCTCAGCCTAAAGCTGGCAAGTACATTCTGCCATTATTGAGAAAATATGTGTTTTTAATATTTTTGTTCAAGAATACTATAAAGGTAGACATTTTAAAAATTAAAACAAGTTACAAGAAATGCTGTCTTTGTTTAAGTGCCCTCAGTTTATGATGGTGCTAAATAAAAATAGGTATTTTTCTAACTGAAATGAAAAATCAGTTGTGAAAGTATTTTCAGAGGGTAGATTATAAAACAAAACAAACAAAAAAACCTAGCGGACTAAAGGCGTATCAAAGTCATTCTATTGGGGCAGCCCGGGTGGCTCAGTGGTTTAGCGCCGCCTTCAGCCCAGGGCCTGATCCTGGAGACCGGGGATCAAGTCCCACGTCAGGCTCCCTGCATGGAGCCTGCTTCTGCCTCTCTCTCTGTGTCTCAAATGAATGAATGAATAAATAAATAAATCTTTAAAAAAAGAAGTCATTCTATCAACTATTTTCTGAATTAAATGTGTAACTCCTGAGTTTCCATAATCAACTCCTACTTTGTTATTGGGTTGTTTGCTTGTATGCATTTGGCTTTATTGACCAGAATCCACACCCCCCACACATGTTCAAAAAGGCTATCATACAATTGTTTAAAAAGATGGTTTTACTGCCACATTTAATGTCAAACACTATGTAAAAGACATTGAAAGATTTTAGAAACTTTTGCTGTGTGAATCCAAAAGAAATAAAGAAAAAAAACCCACACAGCTTCTGTGCTCAGAGAGGGGAAAGACCTTCCCACAGGCAGCTGAGTGCATGTATTACTTCTGAACAACCACCCCATATCATTTCATCCTAAGGTGTTTTTTTGTTTGTTTTTTAACTCTGCTAAGATTGTTTACTTCACAAAGCAGATTTATTATTTATTACTTATGTGGTGCTTTTGTGAAACACATTACTGCCAGGCCCACCATTCTAAGATCTTTCAAGTTTTACTTAACCTAAATATAAAAATTACAGATACTTGGAATTTAATCTATTAAAAAAATTCAAAGAATAAGAATAGTTGTAGTCCCCTACTTATTTCTTAGGTCCTATTTTTCCTTGAATACACACAGAGATGATTGATTCCATTATCTTTCTACTGATAAAAGCAGAACTTTGGCTCAGCTATTGCTAGTACTAGAACAACACAACATGCCCCACAGTGCTAAAATAATTTAAAACCACAAAACTTAAAAGTTACAAGTATTATTTTCTCATAATGGCCTCAAGTCAGTGCTGTGCCTTTGGGCAAAGGAAAGTTTTTTGTGTTTTAATTACACAAAGCAGATTTCACTGTACAAGTTGCTGTAAAGAGTCTGCGATGAACCCCTGCTCCCCGTCCCCCGCATGTGGTGAAGGTATTAGCGGTTTGGGGAGACTTTTCACAAATAGTAACTCAAGAGAAAACATTGTTTTACCAAAACACAATGGCACAGAATAAGAAAGGAAGTTGTGCAGGGGCCAAGAGGTGTGGGAAGTGGAAAGAAGAAAGCACAAGTTCCCCGACCAGCTGAGGCCGGCAGCGGAGAGCACTTGCATCTAAGTTAAGGTGAGCGACACAGATTTTAGGAGCCAATTCACCCATATCTGACTTCAAAGGACTACATAAAATAGAGGTCCCATTACTACACAAAAACATATTTTGAACAGTTAGTTCTCAAATTAAAACCTTCTCGAATACCCACATTTAATTATGGGTGGTGGTTTTCAATATTTGAGCTATCCCAAAGAACCAACAACTAATACCACATTGTCCGAACTTACTAAATGCCTTGCTTTCCCACATAAAATTATTAGCCAGGAAATGGAAAGTAGGAAGACTAAACCCTCCCGGTGTCTGGAGAAGCTAGACTAGAAGAAAGCAGTTGCTGGAAACAAGGAGGCTGCATGCTCCCTCCCAGTTCTCTGCCCCAAGAGAGGTACCAGGGAGGCTGGTGCCAGAGGGAAGCTAGTGCCCCCTCCTGCCCACCCTTCAGGTTTCAACTTAGGTGTTGGAAAAGTAAGGATTTCAGTTACACGCTTATTTTTTTTTAAGTGCAAATATGATTTTATAATGAAAACTACACAATCGGGACTGACAAGCTCAGAATGGCAGCCTATGTAGCTTCTACAGAAGGCTAAGAAAAATGAAAACAAACAAAAATAATCACCATGTTGCTTACAAACCTACATTTCTAGTTGCTAAAAGATTCCACTGACTGCTCTGATAATGCACTGTATGAGGGTAGGCATTTCCTTAAAAGATTTATCTATTTTAGGGAATGTGCATGCATGCACACACACACAGGAGGAGGGGTATAGGGAGAGGGAGAGGAGCCTCTGGCAGACTCCCTGCTGAGCGAGGACCTG
Source organism: Canis aureus (assembly GCF_053574225.1). Classification (NCBI taxonomy): domain Eukaryota; kingdom Metazoa; phylum Chordata; class Mammalia; order Carnivora; family Canidae; genus Canis; species Canis aureus. Next base: position 11,009,404 of record NC_135627.1, read on the forward strand.
GAAGCTGGGCTCCATCTCATCACTTGAAGACCATGACCGGAGCCAAAACCAAGAGTCCACCACTCAACCAAGCCACCCAGGTGCCCCATATGCCGGCATTTTTACAAGATTTTTTATTTGAGTAGAGTTAACACATAAGATTACATTAGTTTCAGGCATATAACACAGTGATTTGACATCTCGCTGTAGGTATTCTTAATGTCAAGGCCAACCGGCTACCATCTTACGACCCTAACCCTTTAGAACGCAAATGCATATATGTAATTTCTATGTATCATTTCTCCCAAATTCTTTTTTTTTTTTTTAGATTTATTTATTTATTCATGAGAGACACAGAGAGAGAGGCAGAGACACAGGCAGAGGGAGAAGCAGGCACCATGCAGGGAGCCTGACATGGGACTTGATCCCGGGTGTCCAGGATCAGGCCGTGGGCTGAAGGTGGCACTAACCCACTGAGCCACCCAGGTTGCCCTCTCCCAAATTCTTAAGACAGTCTTAACAAGTACTTTCTTCCAGGAATATCAATGCCATTAAAGTAAAGGTAACAATTCCTAGCTACTGAGCCTCTTCTATGCTTTTCTGAAAAAGCAGGTAGAGGTCCATTTCCATATCATCAGGTAAAAGCAACTGCTAAGTCAGTTTTCCAACTTCACTTAGCATTTCAGGGCTAATCACTTAAACAACTGAAGCTGATTGTTTTTCCTTAATATGCATTTATTGTAAATATTTTTCTAGAAGCCAATGCCAACTTCATGAGTTTTCCTCAACATTATTTTACTTATGTTAATGCAGAAATATAGAGGCAGTTTTAATGCACTCTTTACAGCAAAATGTGTAAACTCTTGTGACTTACCAGACATAGAAAATGGAATGATCATGTTTGGCCATTACTTTCCAGCACATAAGTAAAACTGCTAGTTTTAAGTTTCCCCTAGAAATCTGGTTGCATTTTTGTTTTCTTATTTTTGCTGCAAATCAGTGGAGATTTCTATCCATGCTCTATGGAAACGCACGGATCCCATCAATTTGTCTATAGCCTATTTATCATGAGACTGAACATGTGAGGAAATATTAATATAGCTTTGATTTGTGCCTTAATGTCACAAGGTCAAGATGAAAAGCTTCAAACTGTGATCCCAAATTACATGTATCAAGTTACGGAAGTGCTCTGGTACTACACAGTTTATGGGATTAACTTTCCTTAGTTTCCTTCCCATTTACTTCAGAAATCATACAGAAAGTTCCTCACCAAAGGGCTATTTCTTGGTATCAGTTCTTCAAGGATGCTTAAAGCACAGAAAGCTAGAAAGTACCTAAAAATTAAATAAAATACTTCCAAAATACTAAATTTGCCAAAGAACAGAATGAATCTGGCCTTCTTTCTATTCTAGTCCCAGGTCTTTGGGAGGGAAGGTGTTCAGGAGATACTGCTACTAACCCAATTCAAATGTGCAACAGTTGGACAGAGAAGGCAAGAAAGCTATTTTGCTGTTCTATGGGGGCAGCATGAGTCAAGCAAGAGGGGCACGGAGCAGGACCACACGCTTCAGCCCACCTGCCCCACAGACAGGAACGGTCCTTACCATGTCTCCAGGCTTGACAGAGATGGCCACCACCACGCCAGGCATCGGGGAGCGCAGAATACTGCTTGTGTCCTCAGCCATTTTTTCCAGCATATATCTGTTCAGTTCTGCAGCTAGTTTGGTTAAGATATGCACCTGGTACTTAAGGGGGGGCAAGGAGGGGGAGAGAAAACCATCAATGAGTTTAAATGAAGAACTTTTCCTCAGGGGTAGCACTCATTTGGCATACGTTTTTAGCTTTGAAATTTAAATGATAACATCTTTGAAGTCAAATGGATTTTGATAATTGTAGTTAGAAACAGAACATATTCATCTGTTTCTGGCACATGTTGTGAGCTAGTTATTTAAGAAACTTCTTGAAATAAGAACGACCCCAGAAAAAAAAAAAAAAAAAAAAGAACGACCCCAGTAACTAATTAATGACAAACGGCGGTCACCCTGTATCACTCTGAGAAGCAGCTCAAAACTTGATAAACAGTAGGAATTTCCCTTGTCTTCTCTTCACCGCTTACAAACTTATCCCAATTAACATGACTTCCGAGATTGAACTGTGTCAGCCTGAGGAAGAGGGGTGAGCCTGCGAACACCTGCCAGCAGATGGCAGCAGATCGCTGTCTCATGCCTCCCACTCCCCTCCGCGGAGGCTGTGCCACCTGGAAGTTAAGACAAAGGCTTTCAGTGTTCCTTTTGGGCAAAATAATATTTAAAATTCAAATTTTTCTAGAGACATAATATGTTATATTCACTCCTGAGAAAATTAGCTTTCTTTTTAGACACAACGTGACGTAGTTTTCCCAAGGACAAGTAGGGTAAAGATGAAATAGAATGAGTTATCTTCTGTGAGGAAAAACAATAATATCCAGATTTTAAAACCACTGAAAGAAACATCATGCACAAGCAAGTATTTCAATGGAAACTTCTGTAGGTGGCTCTCAATTAGGGGCGCATTAACGGGAGTTCAAACAAAACATTTCCAATAAAAGAGAATTTCTGTCCAGCAGGAAAAAAAACCCTCTATCGCTGTGGACAAATATAGGAGCCACAGTTTGGTCTATCAAAAACAAAACAAAAAACAAAACAAAACAAAACAAAAAACACCTAACTAAAATGGTTTGAGGAGGTGTTACTCAGTGAAGGCGAAACCACCACCTGAAGATTTCTGGATTCCTACCAGATCACATCTCCCTGGGGTAAGACAGATGCAGCATGGAGGCAGTTCCATTTTGTTCGAAAAAAGCTGCTGTAACTCAAAGCCTCCTGTGGGCATCGTGATGGCAGGGATGCAAAAACAAAATAGAACTAACCCTTTCATTCTGGACAGGGATGGCAGAAATCTCTAAGCCTGCTCTTTGCAGGGCCTATTCTAAAGGGGTAGGGGAGAGCCCCAGGAGGAGATCTGATGGCCTAGGTTCCAAGCAGATTTGCCACCATGACAGGTTGAATAATAACATCTTTTGCATGTTTCTTTACTCCTGAGTGTGTGTTTTGCAATCAAGACATACAAGTGTCTGCCAGTTTCTGAAGGATATGATCCTTAAGTGAAATTACAGTGCAAATAAAAGCTTTTTGCTCCTATTAAAATTCATCTGAGTCATAAGTGGCAATGGAAAAGCAAGGAGAGTGCATTCTGCTGTCAGTCTAATAAACATTCTGGGCAGAGGGACTATTTATCGGTGTTGAATTGTACCTCAAAGTCCTTCATTAAACTATGGGGGGGTGGACAGCAAAAGAAGGGAGAATATAATTGTACCAAATTGCATGGTTTTCATATCTGTGCTCCATCTGCTTTAGAAAAGGAAATCCAGTATCACCAGGAGGAGAGTCACGGGGAAAGTCACTTCTCCAGCCACCAGCACCCTCGGCTGCTCCATGTGACTGGCCAGCACCCAGATGGAGATTTTTCCCTCTGTTTTTCATACATTTGACCTCAAAATGTGAAGTCTGAATTCAGGGAAACTATCTTTCTACACTGAGGATAATATGATTTATCACATTTCACCACAGTGGATAGGCTTAAAAACTAATTTTAGCTATATCACAAACAAGTCTTATTATAAATAAAGAGCTAAGATTGTACCCAGCTCTATTTCTCCCCAGAAATTACAAGATCCTGACTAAAACTGGATCCTTTTACTATTTTTATAATTTTCATATCTCTTGAATTCCTTTCTCTGTAGGACTCCTGCTTTGCTTGGAAAGAGATGTAAAAGAGTCACAAAACTCAACGCCTTTAGATGCAGTCTTTGTTATTGATGAGATGTTCCTTTTCCTTTTGTATTTGTTTATTGTTCTTAAATCTGTTTGGGGGATAAGCGACTTATTGTAATCACAAGTGAAAAAATAACAACGGGGTAAATGCCTCGGGAAAGGCCTTGGTGCAAATAGTTGGCTAAGAAAAGACCTTTCTGAATATAAAAAGAGGAGGCAGCAAGAAGGTTCTCTTTTTAAGATTACCTTTGATGTTGTCCTGACCCCTTGAGTGCGCCCACACAAACACGCCTCTTAAAACTGCGTCTTGGCTCCAGGCTTGGCAAAGCGTGGCATACAGCCTGCCCGGGTGGCATCCGAGCGAGTGTAGCACATGGGCCCTGCAGAACGAGCTGCCAGGGGAGAACCATAAAAGCTTCTAGATGCTCCCAGAAAAGAAGTCATTTAAGAATGTACACTAGGGCTTTCAAAGCTTATGATCAGAACTGCTATTTATTGGTTTCTCTGAATTTTGAGGGGGCACGAGCAGAGCAGCCAACCAGCTGAGAGAATCCATGAAAATGCCTTCTGAGGGCACAGAGTTGGTTTTTATGCCAGGCATTTAAAAATTCCTAGTGGGTTCTGCAGAACTTCCCTGGAGGGTTTTGACTTTAAGTTGTTGTTGTTGTTACTGTTTGCAAGCACAGAAACCACAAACTTGATGTTTTGGCGGCGGGAGTCCAAAATTTTACAGGTTAGTTGACAGGACAGGGAAGTAAATCCTCAAAGAGACCAGAAGGTTCTCACCCTGCAAGGCCATGAGGGATTAGAAGCCGCTCAGTCCTGGGTCCTGAACTAGACTCGCTGTGGGTCCATTAATGGATGGAGCCTCACTGTGGGCTTAGGGAGGTGCTCAAAAATTGCAGCTGAATGAATGATCAAGTTCTTGGAAAACACACCTCACGGTGTAAGCACTGAGGACAGGTGCTCTCCAGGACTCCAAGCTGGACAATAATGGGAGGGAAGGAGGTGCCATCTAATGACCCCAGTTTAGGTCTCTAAGCAAATGAATTGCTTGGCTTCTGCAATGTAAAACCATGTCTAACAAGAAAATTTCTCCCAAAAAGTTCAACAGAAAGAAGGAAGAGAAGGCAATCATACCAGATGTAAGAGGACCAGGAAGAAAACCACCAGAGATGGACAATTAAAAGGAACACAATGGAATTGTTTTAAAAGTTGATGTGCAGCTCTTAACATGGAACCTGACAAAAGGGGGAAAGGTGTGGGGCAGAGAGCTGCTGAAGTTGGGGGAGGAGGGAGCGGTCAGGGTTTGGGAAGGATCTATGTTTTTGATCAGATCCGTTAACAAAAAACACCCTGAGAACAGGCATGCCCACCGGTGCCATGCATACACACAGCTCATGTGCCACTGAGGGGCAGGGCAGCCCTCGCTCCGGGCAGCTCTCACTCTGGACGCAACTCCACTCAGGTGGTCACACAAAACACCTTGCTGCCCATCTCTGCGTCTCCTTGCGTCTCTAGGGCCTCTAGATCCACCAGCAATTTGACACATCCCATGTGCCCGCACCTGCATGACCCAGAGGTCTATGGGTTCTTTGCAAGAGGAGTGCTTCCAGTTTGCTTTACCTATTTTTTCACTTGTGATTTCCTCTTAAAGTAGTTCACCTCTGGTTTCCGTTTCTATGTCGTTCTTCCAAAACAATGAGGATATGTACAGCTGATGAACTGTTCGTGTTTTTGCATGGCAACTGTGGGTCATCTTGGCCAAGGGTCAAAGATAAACTTTACTAGGAATTATTTTACATCGATTCCCTCAGCATCCTGAATCACTGGCCACATGCTACATATGGACCCTCACTAAGGTGGCCAGCACTGCACTTCTTCACATACAAGGCTCTCTTCTTCAAGGTTTTCCACCTTTCAGCCCCAAGGGTTTCCAACATTCACCTGTGCCTGCATTTCCACAGTGTGGCAGTGAGAGTGAACACTCAAATATGCCCCTAAAAGTCTGCTTTCCTAACTCTGAGCTGGAGAGCAGTCAATGTTCTTGAAGTGACAGAAATGACTAGCTGCAAAAGATGACACATCTTTAAAGACATCAGTAGTTCGGAAAAGTACTTTTAAAAAACCCCACTAAATAGAAATTAAAACACTGAGGTAGAATTAGAATCTTAATTCAACTTTTTTTTCCTCCCTTTCCTAAGTTCTCTGTGGGATATACAATTAACACGAGAGGAACATAGCAAGGGTTTGATGTCCTGTAACATGCAAGCATCTCTATTTCAGCATCGGGCCCAGCAAAGCCAAATCGACCAAAATCTCCAGGAATCAATGCCCCGAACATCCAACATCAAGAATCAGTGAGTATGTAGCTGCCCTCCTCTTGGAGGGATGCCCCTGGCGATGAAGGTGAACTGAACAAGCGGCTGTAAAAGTGTCTGTACAGCTGCAACCACTGGGGCAGCCTGTTAGCATAATGCTGTGACAACTCCATCCACACAGTCTCAAGGTAGCCGTCAATCAGGACGCATCATTTAATCCAACAGCACTCGAAGGACTTTCTCCGACAACCCACATGACAGCATATCTACAGCTCTATTTATATCAGCGCCCAGTTGTGTTTACAATGCTGTAGCAATTAGAAAAGATGCAACAGGCAGCAATATTATGGAAATTTTCATTTTGCAGTATTGCCCCGTAAAGTGTGATCCTGCTTCACAGAGTCAGGCTAAATGACAAAAGGCTATTTTCTTCACTCTCCCAGCTCAGACAGCACTTCATTTGCAGCTATCTATAATTAGATTAATGGTGTAGTGCAGTACAAAGCAGGCCCACTTCACATCAGATAGCATATGAATTAGGACAAACACTTATTTCAATTCCAGGCAGAGAAAGCAATGACTGGGGTATTTAGCATACCCTTTATGGTGGAATGAGATGTTAATTGTGTACCATTACCTCTAAACTGCTTGCTTGTTGTATAAATCACTGTGCTAATTGATGCAGAGATAGAAATGTAGCCACAGGCAAGAAAGCAAAGGAATGACGGCTGAAGATGCTGGATAAAGGATTATCGAGTAAAACCATATGGAGATGAGGTTCCTTTGAAACCTTTCCTTTCTGCCCAAGAGCAGGATTTCTTAAAAGTACAGAAAAACTCTTGTGCAAGTAAAGAAAATTTAATTTTTCACATTCCTTTTTGGAAACACCCACTTCTTTGAAAAGTTCCTCGCTGCCAGAAATCTAAATAAGAGGTATGTGGAATTAATCTGAATATACACTTACAAAAACACGGGCTGTGTAGTTTTCAAAGTCAGATCTCCCTATCTGGGTTTTGGGCTCACGGGTTAATAAGGAACACTTGTAAACTACCTGAAGCAGATGTTTCTGACCCATCTACAGGGCAAAAATAAATTCTTTCCCAAGACTTGGAGTTGTTCTTCTAGACCAAAACAAAACACAACACAAAACGCTGCTGGCCTATGTCTGTTATCGACTCCAATTACGTAGAAGGATTTATTCAGGATGTGAATCCAACAGAACCATTCTGATCTGCCATTGAAACAATGATTTTAACACCATCACCAAAACGCTGAAATTGGACTACTCCCGTTCATGATTTTATATCAATAGTAATGGATTAGAGGAAATCTTTTTTGGTTTCCCCCTAAAACTAGCACAACATAATAAACAAAAGCACATCGAAATTTAAAAATATCAGTCTTATTACAAAGTGCTACTCTTCTCTTTTTAAAATGTCTCATTCAGCACTCAACAGCTCTTAGTGGGGTAAAAATGAGTGTCTTGGGAGCACAAATATAGAAATCAAATGCTACACTCAAAAAGTCAAACTGTCAAAGATCCAAGGATAAATGTGCTCTGGGGAAGTTTATAAATCAAGTGCATGCATCCTGGGTGTGTTCACAATTTTTTTCATAGCAAAGCAGCAGTAAGGTGCAAATTACTGCTGTGCACTTTTTCACAAATCCAGCTGTTTAGTAATTAGCACTGTTATAACAAACTTTTACACAGAGAGTAAATATAGTGGGTCAGTTAGTAGTTCAAATTCTCAACTTCAGAGTAACAGTTAATATATCCATCTATTGGAAATGCACTTTTGAGAAATACTGTGTATATAGTTCAGCCTTGTGAAATCCAAATACCATATTAACTTGCAAGACAATAAAACAACATCCCAAGAAACTATAATGTCTGGTCCCAGTTATCACCAGTGAAACCTGGGGGGGGCAAACCTGCTTTTCATGGTACCAAATGGTCCTTACATATCCTCAACACCTGTACTGCAACTGCAAAGTCAACAGTTTAAGGTTTAGGGCATTATGCTAAATAATACTTATATATGTATATATTATTTATAGTATATTTCATATGATACTTAAATAAACACGCACAGAGAATATGTATATGTATATAAAGAAACATCATTGGTCCTTGAAATGGAAAACAGTGTCAGCGAGATAAATAGCATGATCTACCCTGAAGTAACACCTCCCATGCGTGCAGCTAGGTGACATAAATGGAAGTCCACTGGAGAAAAGATCTGGAAGCAGTGTAAGGGCCTGCTCCCTATCATTAATCACTTGTTTGAACCACTTAAACTAGGGCAGTACAGCCCGCAGCAAAACACCATCACACCCCTTGCTTGCAAGCTTATTTATGATGCCGGTGTTAACAGGAGAAAATATATGGTTTCTGATATTGCAACCAGTTCCCCAGCATTTGCTCCCTTTAATTGAAAAAGGCAGTTAAACACAAAGTAAATCATTCAGTTAGGTTAGCTGTTTAATGACACATAATTGATAATGTCAATATGTGGCAGTGACATAATGCACCACTTTCAACACCGGCCCACTTATGGTTATGAATCAATCTATATTCCTGGTTTTATTCTTTCACTGCTAAGTTGGTTCTTGAACTTCAGTCTTTGGGGGAACGACCAATGTGCCACAAGGAGTCACAGTGGTGCAGCGATTTCATTATGGACAGTTTTTGAGGCAAGAATTACAAAAATAGAGGTAGGAGGAAATTTCCAGCAAAACAAAACAATAAAAATCCATGCAGCCCATTTCTGCAACTCATCTTTCAAAGTTCTTGCTGAAAAAGAAGTTTTCTTAGAGAAAAGAACTATCTTAGGCTAATATCAAAACCTTTGGAGGAATGGGTCAATGTGGGTGTATCTCTGGCTTATTTCCAAAAGACAATTCCCTCTGAAGGGAAAGATATGGGGACAATGGTCAATAACATAAAACCTAACCAAACTTTTTTTCAATTTCTTTTTTTTTTCATCTGGACACACGAGTCCTTCCAATTCTAATATCCTAAGATAAGCAACTTTTCTTTTTTCACAACAGTGCTGAAAATGAAATCGACAATTAAACATTAAGCCCAGTACTTCATAAATCCTATTTCCTCAGTTATATTCCACTGACGTTACTTTCCTCATGATTTGAATCGCTGGTATCTTAAGAGAGAACCAAAACTGATGGAAAAGTAAAGGAGCTAAGCACAGGAAGCCAGCCCACCCCTGCTCTGCTGGGCAGGCCAGCACTAATCGCAGGTCCTCAGTGGGTTTCTCAAAGAGTGAGTCTGTGAAAGGGGTAACGTCCCTGGTGCCCAGCACGGTGGGGACACGAGGTACAGGTGTGCCACGATAAAGGAGCTCAGCCTCTGCTTCACTGGGGTGCCCACAAGCTGTCTAACAAGCAGGTACATATGCCACAAAGGTAATTTGCTGGAATAAGTGGCACTTTCCCATCCACAAAGGCAAGTCCATTGACAATGTGCTATACAGAACTCACAAAACAGAGCCCATGTATTGTTTGATCAGGAGTCTCTGTGACACATTATGACTATAATGAGTCATTTCTTTCTTATACAAGAAAAATATTATAGATCTTTGAAAGCCTTGTACTCAATTATGTAACAATACCAACATCTGTGAACAGTATAGGCTGTTTCTATTCTGTATCCTGAATTGTTTTACGTAATTACACATTTATAAGGTATTTGGTAAACCAGTAAGAAGGTACCTTTTTAAAAGCACTATATAATTTGAGGTACAATGAAATGTTCTCTTGAAAATCTATAATTAGGGCAGCATCAGGTTACAGAAAAGTACAGGAAATGTTATAAAATAGGGAAGTGTACTATTTTGCTATGGTCCCCCACCCCTCTATTTCCTCCTCTTCTATTTGAATTATTCTTTGCTCATCTCAAGTTAAAGTTATGTTGTCTCTGGGGTGCAGAATAAGTGAACTCTGGGGGGTAAAGTCAGGGAGCTTGGCCTTCCCTTGTAAGTCCTACAGTCCTGAGATGGAACACCAGAGGCCAGGGTAGTGTGCTGATGCCAGGAGCTGTTCAACGATACTTTTGGTTTTATATGGATTTTTTAAATGACGAAATATTTTTTTACTATTATGAATTCACTACAGAAATTCAGAACCCAATAAGCCCAAATGTTGGCTTGTATTGGTCAGAAATCTGAAAAATATACCAAGGCAAAGCAAACAAAACTACAGATAATACTACTGGGTAGTACTTTCGCACAAGGAGGTTTTGAGCTGAAAGCAATTAATTCTCTGCCCTCCCCATCCTGTCTAAAAGCAGGTCTCTTTCTCTCCCACACACAGGAAGAGAACTGCTCCAGAACTACTCTTATCACCTGAGAAAGCTCTTATCTGCATAATAAAACCCTATTTATCATATGTTTCCTAATTGCCTTCCCACAATTTACCTCTACCCCCAGAAGCCCTCAACCTCCCCTTCCTTTGTCTCAACACTATATTATCCTTTGTTATAATAGTATATAGCCCCAAGTTCTAAATGTCTCAAGTCACATTTCTTTGGGAACTCCCATGTAGAAGTATATGATATTACCTATTTTTTTCTCTTGTTAATCTGTCTTTGTCAGTTTGATTTGCAAGGCTCCAGGCACTGAAATCTAAGACAGAGGGGGAAGTTTTCCTCTCCTACACCACTCAACAGCCAGTGGTCCAAAGTACTGGGAATGATCATGTGAGGGACGACGAAATTTAATCTGCCTTTCAAGGTCCTTCTTTCTAGCTGTACCAAGGATCAGATGGACATAAGACAGATTAACAGGAGAAAATCAAATTTAAAATCATACTTATGAGGATTTTACACAGACATGAAATTGCAAAGACAGGCAAAATGAGGTATCTCTGTCATGCTGAACACTGAGAAGTGGGTAACGGGGTCTGGGACCTCAAAGGGAAGGGATGCAACCTTCGGAAAAAATAAAAAACAGTAAATGGTATGGTAGGCAAATGTTTGCTGGGCCACTCAGAAACAATGGGACATAGAGGTCTTTGATCAGACAGGCCTTTCTGATTCCTCCCTACCAGACCTAGTTCACAGTATAATGTAATTATCTATGGTGACAGCTCTCTTCATGGAGCAGGTCCTCTATCTAAATTTTTTCAGGCAGTTATGGAGGAGGTTGGCCTCTGCCATCTGTCAGGGGGTACTGCTTAGCAATTTTATAGTTTAAAATTCTAACATATCTTAGAAGTTTTTTTTTTTTTTTTTTTTTTTTTAATTTATGATAGTCACACAGAGAGAGAGAGAGAGGCGGAGACACAGGCAGAGGGAGAAGCAGGCTCCATGCACCGGGAGCCCGATGTGGGATTCGATCCCGGGTCTCCAGGATCGCGCCCTGGGCCAAAGGCAGGCGCCAAACCGCTGCGCCACCCAGGGATCCCATATCTTAGAAGTTTAACCTGTGCCACTTAATGGACTTTTGGCATGTCACAAACTATGCACTATACAAAACATATAATACTGAAAATAGAAGAAACTTGTAAGGTCCTGTGGTCATCTGAGGGAAGAGGAGATGTGACCACCATACTGGAAGCAGCAGAAAAGAGTGGGGGGGGAAAAAAAAGCATAAGATATTGAAGCCAAATGACTTGAATTTTGATATCCCAATAAATGTCACCTTTAGACCAGTGACCTAACTTCTCAGAACAAATCTCTTCATTTCTAAAATCAAGAAAAAAACATGCATTAAATGATGTAGGGATTAAACTGACAAAGATTTGCAAAGTAACTAGCAAGTACCTGACAGTAACTGCTCACCAAATATTTTGTTTCCTTCCTAAACACCTCTCCATGACGACAAGGGACAGTAGATACAATTTGCTTTTTCATTGCATATTGTAAAACATCTTGAATTAGCAACTTTACTTGTTACAGTTCTAGTTCTATGGTTCCACATTCAGGAGTAAATAGACTAAATTTTTCAAATACCATGTTTGGCTCTAATATCAAAGAAAGGAAATTGGTTCTGATATTAAGAAGGCTTCTAGACCAGGCAATGCAGGATTCTATGGTCATCCTTTCCTCAGATACTGTCATACTGAATTAGAGAAATAGTTTGGTTCATTCATTCAAAAACCATTTATCAAGCATATATGAGCAATATGAAAATATAAATAGGAAAAAATGGCTTCTGACCTCAAACACCATAACCTGGCCAGAGAGAAAAGACAATCATGAATAATACATAATAATATAAATACATATCAGTCCTACAAAGGATGCAATCAATATGATTTGGACTTTTTTATTTTAGCCCCTCTCTTGAAATTAAGTGAAAGGAAACCAAACCTCTTTTTCATACTCCGATTACTCTGGACACTAACTCTGGGCATTTTCCCCACACCAAGTAATTCTCCCAGTTGATAGACACCAACTGGGTATTCTACAGTTTGTTTCAGTTCTTATACTATCTACCTATAGTTAGCGTCAGACCTCACAGGTTAGAGGCTCAGGCCCACAAGACAGCCCCCACATCACATGCCAACCACAAGTCCAGCTTGTCACCTGCGCTTCTGACTGACCTGCTATAAACTGGAGGTTCCCACAATCCCCTCCTCAGATTTGATACTTTGTTAGAATGGCTCACAGAACTAGGGAAGATAGATTACTCATTTATTATCAAAGGAGACACCTCAGAAACAGCCACAGAAACGAGATGTGTAGAGCTAAGTATGGTGACAGGAGTGTAAAGCTTCCATGTGCATTCCAGGGTGGTACCCTCCTAGCACCTCCATGTGTTCAGCAATCCAGAACCTTTCCAAATCTTTTCAATTAGAGTCTTTTATGGAGGCTACATTATGGAGACATGATTGATTAAATCACTGGCCATTAGTGGTTAGTTCAACCTCCGGTCTCTCTCTATTCCCTCCCCAGAGGTCAGGAAGGTAGGGCTGAAAGTTTTAGTACTTGAATCATCTTCTTGGCTTCCGTGGCAACTAGGCTCCATCTTTAGAGGCTTTGCAAAAGTTACCTCATCAACACAGCTCAGGTATGGTTTAAAGGGGCTTGCTATAAGTAATGGAAGATGCTCCTTTTGCCTTCATCACTCATTTCACTTAGGAAATTCTAAAGGATTTAGGAGCTGCATGCCAGGAATGAGACAAAGACCAAACATTTATATCTTATTACAAATCACAGTATCTCACCAAGTCAAAACTCTTGACACCAGAATTCTGGGCATATTCTCTGAGAAGATGCTGGAGGCCATACTGGGTGGGTCTAGAATTCATCAAAGCATACATATCTAAATCTCTCTTTCAAGTACATGTAAACACATAGCTTACTTCTCATGCCTCATTCTCATTTGGAATTTTCACTGATAATACCCTTAGCCTAATAATTTGGCCTTCCATTCAATTCTTTTTTTTTTTTTTAAAGATTATTTATTTATTTATTCATAGAGATGCAGAGAGAGAGAGAGAGAGAGAGAGAGGCAGAGATACAGGCAGAGGGAGAAACAGGCTCCATGCAGAGAGCCTGACGTGGGACTCGATCCAGGGTCTCCAGGATCACACTCTGGGCTGCAGGCAGCGCTAAACCGCTGTGCCACCGGGGCTGCCCCTTTCCATTCAATTCTTATGAGTGTTCTCCTAGCTGGAAACTTTGCCATATCTATGCTGATCTATCATAATCTTTCCCCAGATTATGTTTCTAATTTCTCATGGCAGAAGAATTCATATTTGAGGAAATAGAGAGATTTATGAGAGAGAGGAGGAGAACTGGGGACTGAGTTTGTAAGTGAACCTTGAAAGCTCTTATAAAATTTAAGATGTATTTTATGGAGTTAACAATAGTTAAAGGCTTGTACAAGTACTACAATAAAGAAGTATATAAAACAAGCTAATAATCCCCCTACTCCCCTTAAGTCATGAAATAATTTGTATTATAAACCTCCTACTCAAAAAGATCTATAAAAACATAAACACACATATCTATTTTTACAAATGCTTCCATACTGTGTAAAATACAACGAAGCCATTCAAAAAAGGAGAAATTTTAAAAAGGAGAAATCCATGAAATTTTGCCATTCAACAGTCTTGACTCACTATAAGCTCTTAAACAAAGGGATGAACTTCTAAACACAGGAAGAAATTTAGGTAACTTATTTTTCTTTTTACATGCTTAGCTCATCTAAAGCAGAGGAAAATACCCGTGTATTGCTCCCAGCCCCCCTCCATAATACACAGACTCTGCCATGACAACTCCAGAATGTAGAAAAATAGACCCACATGGCCCTGTCAGCTTCTTTTACAAGGGCTCAGTTCCCTTCTCTGTGAGGATGAGAAAGCCCTGTTGTAAATGCAAGAAGGCCTTGGGTATGCTTCTCCAACCCTCCTTCCCAAGGCTGCACTGACAAATCACATACTCTGCCATCTGCTCTATCTCCCTATCCTTTTCTCAATTTTGTTCTCTTTTTCTCTAACTATCCTCAACAGCATGACTTGCTATGTGTACCGAAGAGATAACTCAGCCTGGGTGCAATGATTCCACAATAATTTCCCCAGAAGTGCTGAGTGAAGTAAGCCAGTCGGAGAAGGACAAACATTATATGTTCTCATTCATTTGGGGAATATAAATAATAGTGAAAGGGAATATAAGGGAAGGGGGAAGAAATGTGTGGGAAATATCAGAAAGGGAGACAGAACGTAAAGACTGCTAACTCTGGGAAACGAACTAGGGGTGGTAGAAGGGGAGGAGGGCGGGGGGTGGGAGTGAATGGGTGACGGGCACTGGGGGTTATTCTGTATGTTAGTAAATTGAACACCAATAAAAAATAAATTAAAAAAAATAAATAATTTTTCCAGTCATAAAAAAAAAAAATTTCCCCAGAAGTCGTCCTTCACTCAAATACTAATACTCATACCAGTCAACATAAAGCTCTCTTAACTTCATAAATTTTAACTACTTGATGATTTTCTGAGTCTAGAAGGAAAGAAATGCCAAAAGAAACCACCAAAAGCTTTGGTCACAGAAGTTTTGATCATTTCGCTATTGACTTATTTCTAAGTGATAGCAGTCTAATCAAACTGAAAAACACTGAACACTTTGACAATGACAACTAAATGATGTTACACAGCAGTCCATGAAATAAAGCTGAGAAATATTTCAAGTGTGCCCATAATCCAGAGACCAGGAGTGCTATTGGCTGTTCTTTGTTGACCTGTAATGTTTTCCTCTGGGTTGCAAGTATAGGATAGAGAGAGCCCGGGGAGTGGGATGGGATGGTTGCTGCTGGGCAACCTCACTCCGTGGCATCCACTTTAGTGAATCCACCCTGGATCAGAGTCTGGGCCTCTGTTTCACAGTCTTAGAAATTAGACTTCCTCTATAGCACAGACTGGGTCATTGTCAGGTTAGATGTATCTGCTCGTTGAACTCACAAGAAATGGATGTGTAAAATCTATCTTATGAATTTATAATCAGAAATATATCCGTACCCTAAGGGTAGCAGTGTGGGTATACAAATTACAGTCTGTGGTTGTTTGATACGATGGAGTCAGCAGAAGGGGCATCAAATGGTCTTCAGCAGTGCTCTCCAGATAGAATAAGCAGTGGAACATTCTTAAACCAGAAGTATCAAAACTTCCCCAGAGGCCTTGCTAAAACAGATTGCTGAGCCCCACATCCAGAGTTTCTGATTCAGGCCTGGGCTGGGTCTTGTATTTCTAACAAATGCTCAGGAAATGCTGAAGTGTGATCTGGGGCCACACTTGTCCAAGTGTGGACATAAGACATCCTTCTCCACTATTGGAACAGCCTTTCCAAGGGGGCTTTCTTAGACCCTCTGGGCTGCTCTAACAGAACACCAGGGCTGGGTTGCTTATAAACAACACACATTTATTTCCCACAGTCGTGAAGGTTGGCAAGTTTAAGATTAAGGCATCGGCAGATTTAGTGTCTGGTAAGAGCCTGCTCTCTGGTTCATAAGCAGCCATCTTTTTGCTGTCCCCACATGGTAGAAGGGGCAAAGGATCTTTCTGGGGTCCCTTTTATAAAGGCACTAATCCCAAAGGCTCAACCTCCAAATACCACCATAAGGCAGCTAGGTTTCACCACATGAATTTGGGGGTAGGGAGATATAAACACTCTGTCTCTAGCAGGGATTTTTGAGCTCATGTCCAGTGAGAAGTCTCTCTTTACCTAGACTCAGCCAAATATAACGCTATTAAAGAATGCTTCTTTGACTCTTGCTCTGCATAGAAAAAACTTCTGAGTGACATGGTCTTTCTTCATATATGATAATCACTGATAAGCCCAAGAAATTATGAGTAGAGGGTTAGTACTCTCTAAATTGGGTTCAGGTCCTGACTTTTTTGTGTGGTCTATGGTGTTACCTCACTTTCTACCCTATTTCCTCATCTGTTAAATGGGGGAGAATATTGCTGTCTTGTAGAATTTTTTTAGCTGTGGTTAAAAAAAAAAACTAACTTATAGACTTTTTTCCTCCAAATTTTTATTTAAATTCTAGTTAGTTAACAAATTGTTGACTTATTTTAATATTTCAACGAGATAAGATGTAAACTGTCTGGCATAATTCCCAGCCCACAAAGTATCCAGTGAATGGGAGATACTATCATGACTCTTGTTATGTTGATATGAACTGAATTTTGACTCCTCGAAATTCACAGGTTGCAGCTCTAACCCCCAGTGTAGCTATATGTGGAGACAGGGTCTTTTGAGAGGCAATTAACATTAAGTGAGGTCATAAGTAGGGTTCTAAGGCAACAAAACCATGAACTTATAAGATGAGGAAGACACATCAGGAGTCTGTGCACACAGAGGAAAGACCATGAGAGAACACAGGAAAAAGGAGAGTGAAGGACAGCAGAATTTGCCATTCCAAATTGTGTCTCTTTGGCATGGCAATTATTTGAAGCTGGTTATTATTTAAAAACAGCAGACACAAGTGAAGCTCTAAAAACGAAGTGGAAGTTATTACCCTTACCCATGTAAGCAATATCCACATTTATAAGGGATTCTCCATTTGAAAGTGCATCTCCTTCCCTGTACCAGAAAGAGGGGGATGACTTTAAGTCTCTAGAAACTTTGTAACTATAGTTGACGTATTACATTGGTTTCAGGTTACAACACAGTGGTCAAATCTCTGCCAACTTATCAACAGAGAAGGCAATGACTTAGATATGCATAACATTACCCTTGTTTATCAGGCTTTTCCTGGTGACCTTCCATAACTAACTCCCCTGCCTCAATATCTTCTTTTATCATTAACTGAGATGGGATTTTTAATTTTTATTTATTTATTCATGAGAAACAGAGAGAGACACACACACATAGACAGAGGGAGAAGCAGGCTCCATGCAGGGAGCCTGATATGGGACTCGATCATTCCAAGACTACAGGATCACGCCCTGAGCTGAAGGCAGGTGCTCAACCACTGAGCCACCCAGGTGTCCCACTAAGATGGTATTTAAGGTGAGGGCTTTGGCCACTTTGGGGAGTTGCTCAGTTTTCCTGGGTTTCTCCCAGGTATGCAGGAGATGTATATTTTATCAAACTTCTGTTTTCCTCCTGTTAATCTGTCTGATGTCCACTGAATTACTAGACTCACCAAAGAACCTAGAAAGGCAGAAGGAAAAAACCTTCCTGCCCCTACAATTCTGGCAACCCCAAAGGTACCTTCACTGGCAGGACACTGCTCATTTCCAGGCTGCCACAGCTGAGAGATCTGACATAGAAACTGTGAAAGGTAAGGATTCTTACCATGTCAGTCACCCCGTGGAGCAGAGAGTGGTGAGAGTCCTTTTTTGGTTTTCTAAATTTAGATTAGCATGAAAAAATATTTACGGAACTAGTTCCTTGAGTATAGCACCTAGGATAAAAATTGGTTGAATACTCTTGGTTTCTTTTGATCCATTTCCTCCCAGAGATGGTTACCGTTTTAACTTTGTCTATCTGTTATGTCATTTGTCAGAAGGAGGAAAATCACAGGGCAGAACCTAATAACCTGCTGCTTTATCCAGCCTCACAGACTGGTGAGTTCATAGTCTTCACCAAACTAGCATCTGTTTAGACCAACTTTGGGATAGATTAAGGTGTACATGAGGTAAAGGCTATCCCCAAGGGACATCTTGGAAGCCAAAGCTGCAAAACTGGTGGGCAAGGATAGAACACTTCAAAGCTCTTAGACCGCCTGCCACCTAACCCAGACTCTCGTATTAACAGTTGGACACACAATGGGTTAGACTGACAGTAGGTCACCCACCAACCTCAAGAAAGCTTCTGTGTAATGAGGCACACTGTAAAACACTACACGTTCCCCAACCCAGTGATACATCCCTCTTAGGTATTTGTTTGGCTCCGAGACCCAAGGCTTGGCTCACACTGTACTCTTCTTTTTTTTTTTTTTTTTTTAATTTTTATTTATGATAGTCATAGAGAGAGAGAGAGAATGAGACAGAGACACAGGCAGAGGGAGAAGCAGGCTCCATGCACCGGGAGCCCGATATGGGATTCGATCCCGGGTCTCCAGGATCGCGCCCTGGGCCAAAGGCAGGCGCCAAACCGCCGCGCCACCCAGGGATCCCCGACACTGTACTCTTCTGAGGAGACAGTTTTGAGGGGTGTCCACAGTTTAGCCATAAAATGGCTTACTGGTGAGTCGTTATTGAGATTTTTTTTTTTCTTAAGATTGTATTTATTTATTCATGAGAGGCACAGAGAGAGAGAGAGAGGCAGAGACACAGGCAGAGGGAGAAGCAGGCTCCATGCAGGAAGCCCCATGTGGGACTCGATCCTGGGTCTCCAGGATCACACCCCAGGTTGAAGGCGGCGCCAAACCGCTGAGCCACCCAGGCTGCCCTGTTATTGGGATTAAAGTAAGATTTGTCTTGTAAATGGCAGGAAGATGATGGATGCTTTGAATTGAACACCTTTCTATATGCTATATGTTTTTAGATAAATATCATCCTTGGGCAGCCCGGGTGGCTCAGCAGTTTAGCACCGCCTGCAGCCCAGGGCCTGATCCTGGAGACCCAGGATCGAGTCCCACATCGGGCTCCCGGCACAGAGCCTGCTTCTCCCTCTGCCTGTGTCTCTGCCTCTCTCTCTCTCTCTCTCTCTCTCTCATTAATAAATAAATAAAATCTTTTCTTTAAGTATATAAATAATAAATAATTTATTTTTTATAAATAAATAAAAATAAATCTTTTATTTATTCATAGAGACACAGAGAGAAAGAGAGGCAGAGACACAGGCAGAGGGAGAAGCAGGCTCTGTGCCCGGAGCCCGATGTGGGACTCTATCCCGGGTCTCCAGGATCAGGCCCTGGGCTGCAGGCGGCGCCAAACCGCTGTGCCACCGGGGCTGCCCCATAAATAAATAAAATCTTTTATTAAAAAAATCTTTCCTTAAAAAAAATAAAATAAAATAAATATCACCCTTAACGGATTGTTTTCTCTGTCAAATAAGGACACGGAAGCCTTAGGGACTCCCTTAGTAAAATGGAAGAATAGAAATTAGACTAAGAACAGTAATTTGAGTCCATATCTAACATAAATTCCCCTTCTCCATCCTCTTATTTCCTGCTCTACTCCCAACTCCATGTCCCAACCTTCTGGAATACATTTTGGATCTCTGGGCCCCTAGGCTTAAAGCCCTCCTCCACCTCCAAGTCCAACTCTAACACCTCAGCAAATTCCCTTAGACCCCCCAACTCCTCCAACTTCCCCAGAATATCCCATAAACATCCAGCTGCCTGTCTGGTCTTCCCTCTTTTAACAAGATTGACCGAGAGCACTACGGCCTGATCTCCCAGCCCAGGATATGCAGCTTACTCATGTAAATACTAAGAGCCAGGTAGTGAATTTGGTAAGCACCTTAGCTGGTATGTGGAATAGCTCTGAGGTCCCTTACAATTGCTCCTGCTTTCCAGGGCTCTGTAATCAGGCTCTGCCAGCTTTAGGCTTTTGTATACAATGTTCTTACAGATGCATCTTGGACACCCAATGCAAAGAATTTGCATCCCTTGGACAGCAACAGATCTTTCAATTACAGAGCTCTTTGACCTCCACTTTCAGATGATCCTACCAAATTTAGAAAGGGATTAGAAGGATTAGTGGCCATTCACAACCCCTTATCATAGAGGAAACAAATGAACAAATTTCTCCTAGGCTCTCCTACAAAATGATCAGCTGGAAACCAACATTTAGGGAGTGATAAAAGCCAAGGTTGAATTATGCTTTCAGGAAGGAGAGCATCCAAGGTCCCTTTTAAAACACTTTATATATAGACTTTTAAAAGACATAACTCATGAAACCCTGATGTTCTAGAACACAGAAATCTTTTCATTCCCATCTTAGCTGGAATGGAAGTCTTCTCCCTGATATAAAGAAGCAAACTGAAGATAATTTTTTTTAAGATTTTATTTACTTATTCATGAGAGACACAGAAAGAGAGGCAGAGACATAGGCATAGAGAGAAGCAGGCTCCACGCGGGGAGCCTGATGTGGGACTGGATCCCAGGGCTCCAGGATCAACGCCCTGAGCCGAAGGGAGACACGCTTAACCGCTGAACCACCCAGGTGTCCCAAATTGAAGATAATTTAATTGAATGAGCAAGTCAGTCCCTTGATATTCAGGCTGCACTCCAACTCTCTGGGGCATCAGAAACAACTGTACTGTTTAGCAATCTCTACAAAATCAGAAATGTGGTTCTAGAAGCAATTCAAACCTCCCCTATTCATCCCAAAATACTTCTAGGTGCCATAAAAGATTAGGACATTGGAAACCATGGTCTTGTACTTAAGGGAAGATTTAAATAGTAATCGCTCTAAGATAATGGCAGAAATCCTTGAAGAAAAGTGATACTTTCTCTGTACCTTTGCGATATAGATTTCTACCTCTATCTTCTCTAGGATGTAAGAGCCATTCTTTGAAATGTGAACATTAGGGAGATGTTTCTCATCAGAAGGTGAAAAAGGAAGGGGACAGTGGGAACAGGAAGGTATTTGGAAAATAGGCTACTGAAAAATCTTAAATGTCTTCTCAGGAAATAATAGAAAAATCTTTGGCCATCTGAGCAAGAAACCTTAATATATTCCATGTGCCAGAAACACAACTTGGATTCAAATGCTCTTTTATAAGTTGGTAAGTTTTGCATTATTAGACCCATCTCATGGCTGAAGTTGAAAATGAAAGCCTGGGATGCCCGGGTGGCTTAGTGGTTGGGCATCTGCCTTCGGCCCAGGGCATGATCCTGGAGTCCCGGGATCAAGTCCCCCATCAGCTCCCTGCATGGAGCCTGCCTCTCTATGTGTGTCTCTCATGAACAAATAAATAAAATTTTAAAAATTAAAAAAGAGGGCAGCCCCGGTGGCTCAGCGGTTTAGCGCCGCCTGCAGCTCAGGGTGTGATCCTGGAGACCCGGGATCGAGTCCCACGTCAGGCTCTCTGCATGGAGCCTGCTTCTCCCTCTGCCTGTGTCTCTGCCTCTCTCTCTCTCTCTCTCTCTCTCTCTCTCTCTCTCTCCTCTCTGTGTATTCTCATGAATCAATCAATAAATAAAATCTTTAAAAAAAATTAAAAAAGAAAGAAAATGAAAGCCGTATGCATCTGTAGGTTTATGTGTGTCTATATATATATGTTACAGATGTGTCATATTTTTCTACTTCTGGATGGTACTACCAAAATTAATTTGTCAACAGCTCCAAAATTAATTGGCTTAAAATTAAGCACTTATAAATGAAGTATTCCTAAAGTTCTCAGAAATGTAATAAACCGAAATGCTTCCTAGGTTCACTTGGTCTGGGAAATTATTCAATATTAAAACTAGTTTAGGGATGCTTAGGTGGCTCAGTGGTTGAGTGTCTGCCTTGGGCTCAAGGCATGATCCCGGGGTCCGGGATCGAGTCCCACATCGGGCTCCTGTAGGGGGCCTGCTTGTCCCTCTGCCTGTGTCTCTGCCTCTCTCTGTGTGTCTCTCATGAATAAATCGATGAAATATTAAAAAAACAACAACAACAAAAAAACTAGTTCAAGTTTGTTGGTCAATTAAAATAAGTCTTTAAAGTTATCAATATTCAATATAATACTTTTATTCTACCTAGGCTTACTAAATACGTTTATTATCTTGGCGAATTTTGGCAGCAAGAAAAACAGCTTGGAATGATGACTGTGTCTAATGTCTCATGAAACTTTTGTCAGTAGTCTAAACACATTGCTGGAATTTACATAGATGTAAGCAGGATAAGAGTCTCTAGGGGAACTTCACAATAATTATATTGTATGGTATGTGTACTTAAAAATAGCTTCCACAATCTTCTAGCTAATTTAAAACTTCCCAGTTTTGCTAAGTTTGGGGAATTACTCTCTTGTTGGCTCCAATGTTGCTGTCCCCGAATGAGATCATACACATGATTTGAAGGGTATGACTGGGGAAAGAAACATGTTAATAGGGACAGCTGGGTGGCTCAGCGGTTGAGCATCTGCCTTCAGCCCAGGACATGATCCTGGGGTCCTGGGACCGAGTTCTGCATCAGGCTCCCTGCATGGAGTCTGCTTCTCTCTCTGCCTATGTCTCTGCCTCTCTCTCTCTCTCATGAATAAATAAATAAAATCTTTTAAAGAAAAAAGAAACATGTTAATATAGATTGAAGGCTAGGCTTCTCCGGTTCTGTAAGTAACCTTCTGAAGTTGGAGAATACCACTGGGCTCAAAGTATCTTCTGGAGAGACGTTCTCTTTAAATGTTTACAGATTGTAGATGGGCTGAAACTGGCCATAACCACACAATATCTGGGCAACGGGGGGAGTATTCATTTGATCTCTTGGTTTATTAAAAACTATGGGGAAGCTAAAAAGTCTTAGAAAAGTTGGCAAGGATACTTCAAACGGAATGCATATGTTATTACACAAGCTTATTAAGTATAAATCCCTTGAAAAGAAACTTTAATATTAAAGAAATTAGAATATATCCAAAGGAGAATTCTAGTCTCAATAAATGACAGCAAATATGAGTACTAGATCACTACTGCCTTTGGTCTGGCATCTGCAAGAGGAAATTCTACACTCAACCAGTTTGACTCCCATGTGACTTTCAACATTTCTCCAATCTTGTTAGAACATGGAGAGTCTGGAAACTCCATTCTTTTTAAAACTAATCGCCTCAATCTGAAGATGGTCCCAGGAGAAAAGGAGTTGAACTAGAACTCTTTAGCTCCTTTCCTGGACAGTTAGACTCCATTCTTACCAAATTTTTTACTTCAACTAAGTTCAGAGCTGCAGTGACTTGACAATAGCATTCAAATACTGTTCATCTTATCTTAAAAAACAAAAACAAAAACCAACAAACAAATCTTTTATTCATTCTCCCTGAATGGCAGAAACATGATTTAACTGAATAGTCCTTAAAAACTCTCGAGACTCTTAAGCTGGGGACAATTAAATACTAACACTTCCAGAAAAGTCTCATGTATCCTATGAACCAGAAACACAAAATGTTGTTTTTCTTGGCTTTTTCTGTATCATTTTGAAAACTGTCATCTGTAAAAGAAAAAGCTTTATTTTAATGTCAAATATACTTAAGATTTGTTTATATCAGAAAGTATGTCAAAGTTCACATGAGCTTTGGTCTTCATGGCAATCCATGCTCTTTGTCATGAGAAGGCATGACAAGAAAAGCTGAAACTTTACTAAAATATTACTCATCATCCCAACATAAACATCTGTCTTGAGGCACCCTACAGGCTTGCCTATTACTGCGCCAAATAAAAGAAGTCAAACAGTACCAGGAAGGCAGGGATGAAGTCACGTGGCCCAGAAACTGTGATTGCTGGCCCGGAGGGAAAAAATGGGAAGAGTTTCTTTGTCAAACATTAAAAGTCATCAACATCAGAATTACAAATATTTCACTAACATCTTATATCCTAGAGACTGGATTGATAGGCCATTTCTGTCTGCCCAACACTCCAATCGAATGAAACTTATCTCCCAGGGCAATAAGCTCTTAGTTTTACCAGTTTGTGAACAACGATGCTGACAAAGGGGGAAAAACCCCCTTATTTCCAGGCCTCTTTTGGGAATAGTAAAGGCTGTTGGTATTTAGGAAAGGTGAAGCAGTTTCATGCTGAGCACTGGAAGGAAACACTGTTCTCTGCATAGACTGCACACCTGTGATTTCCACCTATAACAGGTGGAAAAGCCTCCACCTGTCACCCCAACTCACACTTTTCCACGACGGCATTAGCTGACAGCAGTGATTTTGCCCACAAGGCTGATTCAAGTCTTGTTGGCTGTCACTGCCAAGTTCTCAGAACCAGAGAATTAAGTTGATGCCTTGCGAAAAGGTTGGGCAAGGTTTGTGGGCAGAATATAAAATTTTTCTCTACTATAAAAAATTTTGCTAGCAAAACAGAGCTGACTCTTGAAATTGCTCCAATCCTAGAAATATCATTCCAAAATAGTTCAACAGGGAGGATTTGGTTTTTAAACATAATTAAAGAATATACTTGGTAGTGGAATATTACTACTCAGCCATAAGAAGGAAGCAAGTACAGAACTTACTACAACAGGAGAACTACAAAAAAAAAAATTATGCTAAGTGAAGGAAGCCAAACACAAAAAGTCACATATTCTATGATTCCATTTATAGGAAACATCTGGAATGGGAAAATCCAGACACAGAAAGTAGACTAGTGGCTGCCAGAGGCTGGGGAGAGAAAGGAATGAGGAGTGACTGCTAAGAGTTATAGTTTCTCTATGGGGTGATGACAATGTGCTGGACTAGAGAGAGGTGACAGCTCTGTGGATGTACTAAACGCCATTTACACATTTTATTTATTTTTATTTTTTAATGTATTTATTTGAGAGAGAGAGAGAAAGCACAAGTGGGGGGCAAAGGCAGAGGGAGAGGGAGAAGCAGACCCCTGCTGAGCAGGGAGCACACTGCAGGATTCGAACCCAGGACCCCAGGATCATGACCTGATCTGAAGGCAGATGTTTTACCAACTAAGCCACCCAGGCGCTTCACGATTAGTACATTTTATTTATTTATTTTTAAAGATTTTATTTATTCATGAGAGACACAGAGAGAAAGAGAGGCAGAGACACAAGGCACAGAGGGAGAAGCAAGGCTCCATACTGGGATCCCGATGTGGGACTCGATCCCAGGTCTCCAGGATCCCGCCCTGGGCTGAAGGTGGCGCTAAACCACTGAGCCACCCAGGCTGCCAACGATTAGTACATTTTAAATGCCATAATACATTTAAAAATAGTTAATGGTTAATTTTAGGCTATGTTAATTTTAATTCAATTACAAGAATATGGTTTGCCACGTGGATGTCGTAAAACATTCATGGTAAGGCTCTTTAGTTACAAGTATGGAGATGCTAATTGATTTGTGGCTGGCAACTATACACATATCCATCTTCTCCAACAGATAGTAATAACCTCCATGAGGTAGGGATCATAGTGTCTGGTACATACAAGATACTCAATATTGTAGATCAAAAAAGAAAAGAATCTATAATGATTTACCTAAGCTCTACATGTCTCTACCCCAGCAAGAAGTCGCAAAAAAGCAGAGTTATCTGCTATGAAAAGTTCCAATGCTACAGAATGAGATTCTGTGAGCCTCAAATCTGGCAATTACTCATAGGGAGAAATTTGGCGGGTCTTGGAAACCTCAAGGAATTCTTTTGAAAATGTATTTTTGCCCAGACATCATTAAAATTTAGAGAGGTTCATAACCCTTTTCTTGCTCACAGTATCACTAACGTTCACCTTGCAAAGATGACCTCACTGACAGAACAAAGGAAATGTCTTGATGTGAATTTAATTTGAAGACAGGAGAATTACAGCAGTTGCTTGACAGAAACCTAGAGAAGTCCTGGCCAGTCCAAATGTATCTGCTACCTCATACCTGGGTAAGTTAGCAACATGCTGCCACTAAGCTAAAAATTTTAAATAGACTGAGTGTCCAAGAGCATAGAGAGGCTACACTCATTCACCCTTCTACAATTTTAACTTTGTGCTCAAGCCAAAGAATAACAGGCTTCTTGGATAATATATTGCAAAGCCAGATTCAGGTTGACTTTTTATTTGCACATTTTTTACTTTTTATTTTCAATAACTTTTACACTCAAAAAAACTGAGGGAAAAAAAGTGACATAATTTTCTGCAAAGATAATTATCTTCTTTGAGAAGGAAATCAATTTCCAGTGCAATAAAATAAATTGTACCCCCGATGATGTAACTTTTGTGACTATCAAATACTGTGACTTTCCCTCTAATGCCCCACTTTCCTGCTACTTTTGGCTCTGTTACTTAGAGGAGAGAAGACTATAGACCTCAGAGACAAAAGAGACTCCACAAATCCTGAGAGAGCATGGGCTCTGTTTCTGGCTTCCCATGAAACCTCATGCACTCAGATTTCTATCTTAGAACTCAAGTTGCCAACCACTGCAGTTTCCTAAACATATCCTGCCATTTCATGGCTCCATGGCTATGTTTATGTGTTGTATCCTTCTAGAATATCCTCCCCAGTTTCCTTTGGTTGGCGGACTCACAATCATTCCCTAAGTCACCACTGTGGTGTCATCCAGTCAGGGAACCCCACAGGCTCCCATGGTACTTGGCATGTCTTACCTACCAGACTGTACTGAAATTACCAGTTTAAGGGTTTATCTCCTTTACCAGACAAACAGAAGAAGGAAACGTAGTAACCTTTTTTTTTTTTTCTTTAAGATTTACTTCATCTGAGAGACAAAGAATGAGCAGGGGACGAAGTAAAAGCAGAGGCAGAGGGAAAAGCAGGCTCTCCACTAAGGAGGCCTGGGGCTCGATCCCAGGACCCTGAGATCATGACCAGAGCCGAAGGCAAACACGCCTGAAACACAGTAATTTTAATAGCAGAGAAATTAGATGAACCCCAACCTTAACCAAGAAGTCAAAGTAATGTCACCAGTAATGGGACAAACAGAAACATGTGCATCCCCATAGAATACACTGAGGACACAACACAGTTCTGTGGTATTCCTGCCAAAAAATATGTATCTTAATCTGATTATGAGAAAACACCAGACTAACCAAATTGAGACCCATTTGACAAAATAAAAGGCCTGTCTTAAAAAAAAAAAAAAAAGTAAAGGTCACGAAAGACAAAGACCAAGGAACTGTTTTAGACTGAAGTAGGATAAAAGGACATGAAAACTACATGCAACGTGACTCTGAATTAGAGCCTAGATCAGAAAAAAAAAATATTTTGTTTTGCTATAAAGACATTAGTAGGAGAGCTAGCAAAACTTGAAAGGCCTTTAGACTAGAAAACAGTACTATACCAATGTTAATTTCCTGCACTGTGGTTATATAAGGGAATGCTGCCTTGTCTTTAAGATACATTGTTAGGGACGTCTGGGTGGCTCAGGGGTTTAGTGCTGCCTTCAGCCCAGGGCCTGATCCTGAGACCAGGGATCGAGTCCCACATCCGGCTCCCTGCATGGAGCCTGCTTCTCCCTCTGCCTGTGACTCTGTCTCTGTCTCTGTCTCTGTGTGTGCATGTGTGTGTGTGTCTCTGTGTCTCTCATGAATAAATAAATAAATAATCTTAAAAAAAATTAAGATAGATTGTTAGTGGGGCCCCTGGGTGGGTGCAGTTGGTTGAGCATCCAATTCTCGGTTTTGGCTCAGGTCATGATCTCCATCTTGAGATCTAGCTCCATATCAGGCTCCAAGCTCAACATGGAGTTTGCTGGAGTCTCTCTCTCTCTCTTAAATCAATCAACCAATCTTTTTTTTTTTTTAAAGATAAGTTGTTAGCAACTTACTAAAATGGTTGAGAGAAAATAATCACAGGGGTGAGATGATGACACACAATATAAGCCACCACAATAAAATGTTAATTTGGGGAATCAGTGAAATTATATGGACATTCATAATTGTACTATTTTTGTAATTTTTCTAAAGTCTCAAATTATACCAAGATAAGTTAAAAATTTTTTAATTACAAATACCTACAGAAAATTTTCCTTTTAGATGAGAGGAATAATGTATGGGATTAGAAACGCATATGCTATGTTCAGGGTAGATGAGAAAATCTGCAGTAATTACTCCTTTCTTCCTTGCAGTAATTACTTTTAAAATGACATCAGTGGCTACACAGAGTGCTAATTGGAAGTTGGCACAATTCCAGGTCACTGACACTATCTCCCAGATTAACCCAACAAACTGGACAGCAGAGTAGTACAAGGAATTTTCTTTAGTTGTGTCGTCATAAGTAAGAAGCAAGAACACTGCAAACAATACTGAGATCTCCACCTGCTTTACAAATAAATATTTTTCACACAACCTTTACAAAGTTAAAAAAGCCCCAGCTTCACCTTGAAGGTAATCATCTTACAAATACCCCACATAAAAGACAAGGGACAATACACTGAACAAGGATTATAATCTGTCATCGATGGATGCTCACTGCCAGCAGCAGCACTATCCCTATGGGTTTGGTCATTTCAGAGCTGGCACTTTCCAGGACAAGACTAAATTAACTGTACTCGCTATAGGGCTATAAAACAAAAAGAATGAGGCTTTGTGTCTGCCATCAGGAAGTTTACCAGGACATCTGAGGAACACACCTGTAGAGGTAAGTTGGAGCACAGGATAATTGGAGACCAACGAGGGGTCCAAAAGCTGCAAGGACTCAAAAGGGAGCTCTATAAATAACTCCAGGTAGAAAAGGAATCGATTTATTGCCCAGCCACAGATGACATACAGGAAGGCAGAGTTTGACTTAACATAAGGTACAATTTCCAGCAGAGCTCTCCAACAATGAAATAGGTGGCCTGTGACATAGGAAGCCTCACCCCTGAACACATTCGAGTATGTCCAAGTTGTACTCTCCATGTCCTACAAGAAGCTAAGATTCCTACATCATGTAGGCTCCATCACTGAAGGTCAGGTTTCTCAATGCAGCATCACTAGCCTCTGGTCCCTAGATAGCACCTGCTCCCAGTTGTGATGGTTAAAAATGTCTCCAGTCACTGCCATGTGATGGGGAGTGGGAGCAAAATTGTCCCCAGCTGAAATACTCCAAACAGCAAGTTTCTGAGTCTGTGTGTTAAGAAAATGAAATAATACAGAACCTCAGAGAGGGCTAATGTAGTCAGGGGACTTGTGAAGGCAGGATTGGAGAGGAGTCTTGGAGAAAAATAATTCTAAAGAAAGGGAGAGGAAAGAGTGAGCTTTCTTGGATAAGGATGGTACGAGTCAAGGTGTTGAACAGTTAGGAAGGAATAAGGCTGTAAGAGGATCATTAGGAAGCCAGCTGGCCAAGCAGAAGGGTTCTATAGTAGATAAAGCTAGAAAAATATGTAGTGTTGAAATGTGTTGAAGGAATTTCCAATCTGAAGTCAAGGCTACTTAGATTAGCATCCATGACCTATCCATGTCATAGGAAAGTTAAAGGTGAATGTAGTCCTGGAGGACACACATTCTGGAAGAATGATGGGATTCTGTACAGGTAGGTGACATGGAGTATTAACCACTCCTCCATTTTCAAAAACATTAAATACTTGCTTTCTTATCTGTCATTGCTCTCTATGTGTGATTGACACAGATATGATTCTTATTTTACCTTTTTTTTTTTTTTTAAAGATTTTATTTATTTATCCATAGACACAGAGAGAGAGAGGCAGAGACACAGACAGAGGGAGAAGCAGGCTCCATGCAGGGAGCCTGATGTGGGACTCGGTCCCAGGTCTCCAGGATCACACCCTGGGCTGCAGGCAGCGCCAAACCGCTGCGCCACTGGGGCTGCCCTCATTTTACTTTTTTAAGAGAGGAAGTGCAAGCAAGGATGGGAGGGGCAGAGGGAGAGAATCTCAAGCAGGCTCCACATCCCTGTGGCTGTCATTTTATTTTATTTTATTTTTTAAAGATTTTATTTATTCATGAGAGACACAAACACACACAGAGATAGAGGCAAAGACACAGGCAGAGGGAGAAACAGGCTCCATGCAGGAAGCCTGATATGGGACTCGATCCCAGGTCTCCAGGATTGGCGCTAAACCACTGAGCCACCCAGGCTGCACCATGTGACTGTCATTTTAAAGTCCAAGTGGAAGAGGTACCTGGGTGGCACAGTCTGTTAAGCTTCTGACTCTTATTTCAGCTCACGTCATGATCTCAGGGTCATGAGATCAAACCCCACATCGAGCTCCATGCTGGGCACGGAGCCTGCTTGAGATTCTCTCTCTCCCTCTTCCTATGTGTGCCCTTACCCACCCTACCCCTGACCTCACAGGTGAACATGAGCACTCTCTCTCTCTAAAAAATTGAAAATAAAGTCCATGTTGAAGAGAAGCTGAAGGCAAGTAAGTGGGGAGTAGGAAGAGAGGAAGAGAACAGTAGTCACCAGACACTGTACTGAAACACATCAGGTTTCCTGAAAGATGGTAGGATGTTAACATTCTGCGATATTCAAGCAATATCCTCATGCCAAGAAGTCTGGAATTTCCAAGTGTATGAGATGATCAATACTTCATTCTTTATTTTGTTTGGTTCTATAGATCTGAAAGTCACCACAAGAAGTTTTTCCCAAGTCATGCTGTGGGTGTGAGAAAACTGGGCATGTGGCATCACTGGGGGTCAGAGCTTAATCAAGGCCAGGACCAGCCTTAAGAACCAAGCTCCCTTAGGGCAGGCTGGGTCTCCTTTGGCATGGGGCCAAGTGTATTCAGAAAGGCTCAGGAAGGGCTCATGTTCAGAAGGTGTGCTGGAATCTTGGGAGACTGAAGGACCACTTCCAGGGCACCTCTTCTGTACAGAGACTGGATGGCAGTGCAGGCAACTCCATCCGGAGTCCTCTGAAGGTCTGAGATGCCAAGAGTGCCTCCCACCCACTGGCCGTGGGGCCCCTTCACTGGTGCACTCAACTGTAAGAAACAGTAAACACCTTCCTGCTGAGTCTGTTGTCTTCTGCTGTTTAGAAAAAGGGCAGTCTATCAGAGTAGTTACTCAGGGGCAGGAAATTACTGGCTTCTCTAAGAAACCTATCAAACCACCTCCCAATGGTACAAATGAACCTCTTCTCAGTAATTCTCCCACTGCATTCCAAAAATCCTTCTGAAATGGGCCCTCCCATTGACCTTCACCAGGTTCTTTGGATTATAGTTGTACATGACTCTTGAGAGTCCTCTACTGCTTTCGGGGCATACAAGAAGCCACTTGCTCCACCTTTACTTAGGCTCATTCACTAAAATACTTTGAGTTTAAAAGGTAGAGAAAAAGAGACCAAGATATTTACATTGAGAGAAGACTTGAAATAAAAGCATGACAAATGCAAATGAGTTGGTACAAATGGAGAGCTTTCCATCCAGGCCTCCTGCTGAGCCAGCCACTAACAGCAGCACCTTCTGCCACGCATCTCACTTTAATGGAGGCACTTTCTCGAGGGCTGAGAGTAAGTTATTAAGAGTGTGAGCTTTGGCCATTATTTCACAACTGAGTTAACCTCTATCCCAAGGGCAACATTTTGCAGCTGTTTGCAGTGAGTCAGTACTTTCTTTTCATTCTTTCTTTTCCTTCTTCATTTTTTTCTTCTATTTGGGTAAATTACTCTTGACATTTATGTCTGTAACTAGGGTTGTTAAGATAAAGTTTAGGTCTGTGTCTTGCTGCTGTGAATAGCTATATGCTTTTTAAAAGGCAGAAATGAAAAAAAATAAAAGGCAGAAATGTTAATAGAGGCACAAGACGTTAATTCGTTTGAATTAGTCACTCAATGATGGGTTAAATACACACGAGTGTGCGCACACACACGGAAAATAAGCAGCCATGGCACTTCAAGGTGATTGAAAAACAGCACCGTTCAGGTGGTAGTTAGTGGTAGGTTCAGCATTTAGTCTTACAAGGTGTATTTCTTTCCTCTAGAATTAGCTATATGTTAGTATGCCTGGCACCAAGCATACACAGCAGACCCGTCATAAAATATTTCTCACAATGCTGGAGATTATGTAGACCAGTGGTCCCCTGACTAGCAGCATCAATGGGAACTTGTTTAGAAGAGCTGATTTTCAGGCCCCAGCCAAGATTTAAGAAAGGGGGCCCAGCTGTCTATGCTCTCATGAGCCCTTCAGGGGATCAGGATGCTGGCTCTGATGTGTAGTGACTAAAAGGCTCATGTTTGAATCCACTGCCCCTGTGCTCCCATTGTCTCACTTTCTTCACCAGGAAAAGAGAGGGAGTAATGGTAAACTATCTTAAAAGACACTGTGAGGAACACATGAGTGTTCACGGCAGTTGTCTGGTGCTGGCAGTGGGGCAGGGGTCAGCTGCAAACAGGCAGAAAGGAACTTTTGGGGTGACAGTAAATGTTTGACAACTGAACTGTAGCAGCAGCTGCACAAGTCTATAAATTTACTACAAATCACTGAATTGCAACTTACACAGAAGACCGCTGTCTGTGAAGCATACCTCAGTAAAACCTAAAAATGTTTAGAAGAGTGCCTAGTTCATAGGATCAGATATTGGCTCTTATCATTTAAGCCATTCAAACAGATTTATCAAATTGTACATGTTCTAAAAAGAACTAATCTCCCTTTAAAGTGTGAGGGTCACATTCTGCCTTGATGTCTTGAGTGGGATCTGCGCTGTAACCTGTAATTGATTCAAAAAGTAAATTAGGACTATGGCAATCATTCCTATTATGAAGATTTTACATATGGAAAAACGATTTCCCACAGAGTGATGTATCAATGGCAAACTGATATGTAACCAATCCAGTTATATTGCTCCATAATCATTTACCATAATCACTTACTTTCCTTTCAAAATACAGTAAACGTGGATTTTTGTTCTAATTCATAGTAGTCCTCCTGATTGCCATCTATTTCAATAAAGAATGACTCATCACAAACTGTACTGATTAGCATACAGGCAAGAGAAGCGATGCAAGACAAAACACAAGAAGAGCCAGACATGGCCCTAGATAGAACCTTAGCAAACAACTACATTTCAGTGCCAGAACTATATACTAGTCTGTATTTAACAGTACTGATTTTGTGGACAACTGACAATGCTGAACCTTCCCTGAGCGCTGTGCTCCCAGAAAACAGAAATGGTTACAGATCCCTCCCACTCTCGTGTCCAGTAAATGACTAAGGACAAAGAGCCACTCTCCCCACACGATTTAGATAACATTTACCATCTTCTTCTCCTCATAAACCCCATTAAACTCATGAGGACTCCCCTGTGTATCTGCTTCTATGCAACCCGAGCCCTTCCTTTTCTTTAAGACATCCCTCATTAATAAACATTCTCTCTCTTGCAATAGCCTGAATAAAAGGGTCTTCTCAATTATCCAGTGCCTTTTGTTCTTGACACAGTAAATACAATGAATAAGTTTGGCTGGCATTTCTATCCACCCTTGGTTAACAATGTTATTTGAAACACTTGACATTTTACGATATTTTAGAATATACATATGTGCACACATATACACACACCTGTGTGTATGTACTAAAAAAGGTAAAATTAGTCTGCACATCAACCAGCTACAACTGATCATCCAGGGCAGAGGTAGACACACTTTTTCTACAAAGTGCAGATAGAGAATCTATCTTTTGGGTTTCACAGATCATACTGTTAACTCAGAGTTTATGTTAACTTGCATATTGTATGTTAAGTCAGAGAGTTTTTGCTTCTTACAAGTATTTTTTAAATCTATAAAATCATTAAGTAAATCAGTGTGTTTTTTTAAATAATAACTATATTTCAAAACTACCTATGTATTTGAAACAACTGCATGGGGTCACCTTTTTAAAATATATAAGTACTCTTTATAGAGGTACAATATAGAGAACATTAGCTTATTCTAGTTCAGACATGCTAGTAAGTGACATGCTACAATCCTTCCTCTAAGATTACAGTTTTGTAGGGGATTTTTTTTTTTTTTTTTGGAGGTCTTCTTCCAAATCATTGGCATTTCGGCTATTATTTCTGTTTCTGAGTCATCTACACCATCCTGCTTCTTTCTAACTCCTAGTTTAAGAGGTCCCAAGGCATTGGGCACCTGCAGACTCATTCAAAAGAGCATGCAACTCTTGGTCTTAGGATTGTGAGTTCAAGTCCCATGTCAGAGGGGTAAAGATTACTTAAAAATAAATAAAAACAAAAACTAAAAGTTCCCAAGGCAGTATCTCCTATATTAAGTCTACAAAACGAGTTCTGGGAAAAGCTAATAAGTACTCAGTGAAAAAAAGAAAATCAGTGGTCAAAATAAATTTGAGACTACTGCATTCCATATTCCCTCCTGAAGATTCAAAAATGAATGTAATTCTAGTAAAGACTAAGAAGTTCTAAAGTAAAAAAAAAAAAATTAAAAACAACAATAGCAACATTGTTTAGGGGCACCTGGTACAACATGCAACTCTTGATTTTGGAGTCAATGAGTATGGACTCCATGTTGGGAGTAGAGGTTACCTTAAAAAATTATTTAACCGACCATTTCCCAAATTATCTAAAATAGAATATATTTTTTGAAGCATTACCATTCACATTGGTTGGCAAAATTGTCCTAAATACACACACAGAGATCAACTTATTCTTAGAACTGGCTGTAAATTATTAGAATTAGCTAATTCTTAGAATTCTATGTAAATTAAGAGTTAATAAAATTGAAGTCATGAACTTAATAACAACTGTTTAGTGATTTTCAAGTTTTTTCCAGTTATTCCAAGTTAAAAAAAAAAATCCATGGGGAGATGCCTCCAGAAATCTGGGGTGTTAACCTATTAAAGAAATATAATTTTCTTGTTTCAGCTCCTGAGTTATAATGCTGCTCTATTATTAAGTCCCCTCGTGTGATTACCTAATTTGTTGTAGAATACAGGTAAAAGTTATTCTTTGGTTGGTAGCCCCTATGTCTTACTCTGTTCTCTCCTTAATAATTAATACTTTCCATTTTAGCTAGTTATTTTATATTATAAAATATTCTATATTTTTAAAGATTTTATCCATTTATTCATGAGAGAAAGTGAAAGAGAGGCAAAGACCTAGGCAGAGGGAGAAGCAGGCTCCTCCTGGAGGGGAGCCCGATGTTGACTCAATCCAGGACTGGGGACCACGCCCTGAGTGGAAGGCAGACACTCAACCACTGAGCCACCCAGGCATCCCCATTTTAGCTACTTTTAATTAGTGCCTTGGTATGTTTTGCAAATATGCTGCTGAATATATATGTAATGTATGTTCATTATTAAAAAATCAGATATTGGGGGATCCCTGGGTGGCTCAGTGGTTCAGCGCCTGCCTTCATCCTAGGGCAAGATCCTGGAGTCCCAGGATCGAGTCCCACGTCGGGCTCCTTGCATGGAGCCTGCTTCTCCCTCTGCCTGTGTCTCTGCCTCTCTCTCTCTCTCTCTCTGTGTGTGTGTCTCATGAATAAATAAATAAAATTTTTAAAAAATCAGATATTGGGGTTCCTGAGTGCCTTAGCTGGTTGAGCATCCGACTCTTGATTTCAGCTAGGGTCACATTCTCAGGGTCACAGGATCAAGCCCCATGTCCAGCTTTGCAGTCAGAGGGGAGTGTGCCTGAAGATTCTCTCCCTCTGCTCCTTCCCACACAAACTCTCTCTCTCAAATAAATAAATAAATCTTTAAAAAAAAATCAGATGTTAGCAGAAGAGCATGAAGAAGATTCTACTCAAATTAAGCAACTATTAATATTCCTGGATTCCACTTTCTAAGTTTGCATCTTTTAAATAAAATAGTGTCCTATATATATATCACTTTAACCTTTATTTTTTCATGTCAGTGTAGTTCATATTGCATCTTTGCATGTTAATAAACACTGACCTAATCTTAATTTTAATGGCTGCATATTAATGTTCTACCATATGGAATGCCTTGATTTCTTTAATCAAACCCCTGTTGATGGACAGGCTGGTAGTCTCTAATTATTTTGCTAATATAAACAACACTGTGATGAATATCACAGACATATTTTCGGGAACTCGTCCAATCAGTTCCCATGGTAGACTTCAGTCTGAGTACTTGTCCCATCCAAGTTTTCCTAGGTGGCAATGTGAGCCCTATCACCTGTCCCTGGGCTGGTGGGACCTCTGTAATCCACTACACATCTAGGTGAGACACAGTAAGATGGGCTAGTTTGAGTCTCTATCTCAGGATGAGGCAGATTCCAGGAATAGCATGATTTGGAGAATGGCTGAGGAGGCTATGGCATGCGTCAATCTGCCATACGTAGTCCTCAGTTACAAGACAGAAACTATACCCAGCAGAAGTGAAAGCCATGGATGGATGCAGGCCGACCCCTGCAGAGACAGTCATGTTAGTGGGGGTGCACAAGAGTGAGGAGGGTCCAGGAGTTGCTCTTGTTGGGCTTCTAATCACAGCTTTGCTGTCAGAGACCTCAAGGGTAAAGCTGGATTTCTGATTCTGGCGACATGACCCTGGGAAGACTACTTAGTGTCTGTGCATCTTAATTCATCTCAAAAACATGAATAATAACAGTATTTATCTCATCAAAGATTAAATGAGAAGATAAACTAAAAAGCTTCAAATATATTGAGCACTCAATACATGTTAGCTCTTATAATTAGTCTTATCATTATGATCAGAGCTACCCAGGGCTCAGAAAACCTCCAGTTAATGCATTCTCTAGGGCCTGGACAATTGGCCTTTCCCAAAGGTGTCTGTACACATATCCTGGTAATACGTTTAAGAAACTTGAGTGAATCTCCCACATGCAAAAGAACCTAACTAAAACAATCCCTTATGATTAATTCCAGAGTTGGGATGGTCAAGTCAAAGAATAGTATATATAATTCTCTTGGAGAAACTTCTCTTACAAGTTACTCATGCTGAATGTTGGTGTGAATTGATTACTCAAAAAGAATTGACCCATATGATACCTAAACCCTAGAAATGCTTGGTACACATGACTTGATATGTAAATGGCTGTGAAATAAGGTTATCTGTGTTCAAGTTCAATATGGGTCTCAGAAACAACAACCAGAACTGATAATGCACCTCCACGCCCCATCAGAGCTGCCACAGTGAGTTCATTCTGGGTAAATATTCAAGAATACAAAGAGTGGGAGAAAAAGAGGTGGCTCTACTAGCCAGTGCTTTATTTATTTTTTTTTAATTTTTATTTATTTATGATAGTTACACACACAGAGAGAGAGAGAGAGAGAGGCAGAGACACAGGCAGAGGGAGAAGCAGGCCCCATGCAGGGAGCCCGACGTGGGATTCGATCCCGGGTCTCCAGGATCGCGCCCTGGGCCAAAGGCAGGCGCTAAACCGCTGTGCCACCCAGGGATCCCTAGCCAGTGCTTTAAAGAACAATGTGGCTAATATAGAAACACAGGTCCAATCCATAAAAACCTTTCCACTATCATGAAAGCAATGGGGTGAGATACCCACTTGTTCCCTTTTCCCCCCTTCACTCCTCAAGCTCTCTGCTTTGGCTCCTGGATCTTAGAGTGATGCTGTCTCTTTGGTTCTGAATAGAGAGAGAATGAGAGGAATAGGAATAGGAGGCATAAGCGGGTATGAAAATATCTTAAGCCTGGGTTTCTTAGGATGGCCCTAGGTCCTTAACTTCATCAAACAGTTGGCAACAAAAAATACGCAAAACAAAACTGTACCTAACAAGTTTACAATAGTGGTTTTATGAGGTATTCACCAGAATCACAGGAAAGCCATTTAAAAATGGATATAACCAGGCTCCACTCAGACCCAATACACTACTGGGTTAATATTCATAGTAGAAAAAAAATAATGGTTGCTTTATAAGTTCCATCAGTTTCTTCCAAGTTACATCTGTCTACCTGATTATCTGGTACTATCTGGAAGAAACTGATATTAATAATGGACTCTCAAAGTCTACATATGCCAAATATATCCACAGGAAGAAAAAAATTCAAACATCTTCAGTGATCTTTGTAACCCCCGGCTTTCATCTCAAGGATACTAAACACACATATTGTTTAGATGTTTAGAATGAGAACACAGGCGTCCTCACAATACATCAAAAACTTTAGGTGCCTGTTGATGGGTTTCTCTATTCCTTAGTCGTCTTCTATTTTTGGAGGACATAATCCCACACACACCTCTTACAGCATCTGAGCACTTTCCTTAAGATGGGTCAAGGGTTTCAGGAGGGCCTCACTCAGTTCCTGTAGAACACTGCATACTTGCCATTGACTTAAAATAGGGCCCCAATTCCTAGCGTTTCAACATTAGTATCATAAACACAAATGACCACCTGAGACCACAGAGGACCGGATATGAGCTACTTATAGTAAAACTGAACCAGGGAACAAGAATAGCAGGAAAGCTGCCTACTTTCTTGTAGTGAGGTCCTTTGAAGTAAACTATTTATTAAACATTATATTAGTGCTCGAAACAAAAATCTTTGAAGGCAGGTTATCCTCCTCTGCACAGTGGTCCACTGCTAACGAATTGTTTCCTTTTCCTCTTAGGTTTTGTTTTTCCTCTTGTGAAACTGAAACCCGGATTGTTTTCCCCCCATCTATGAAACTAGCTGGCACCAAGCACTCCTTCTGGCAAAAATGTCCATGAATAGAAAGAGCATTAAAAAGAGACACCAACCCATCACTTTCCACCACACAAGAAAGCATGCTTATCAAGAAGTTGCTATATAAAGTTCAGCAACTTCTCTACATTTGAAAACTAGGTTACAAGAAATGAAACCAAATGAATAAAAATGGCAAGAATTCAAATGATATGATGTCACTTCTTATTTTTAAAAGCAAACTTATCTATTGCAACCCCTACTTCACAGCCCTAGACTGATAGGCCTTACTTCAGCCAGCATTCTTCCACTTTTCACTCCATAAAGTTCCCTGCATCCACCAGTGACAGTCAAGTTTTAAAGAAATGTTCCAAAGAAGAGCAAAGGGTGATATGGTTTATTTTTCCAAATCAATCATTAACTTAAGAGTCTTCCCCCAGAAGTATAATGAGAAGGGAAACTCCCAATGGGCCAACTGCCCTGGTAACACATCACTGATGGCAGAAGCCTGGCTAGCTCCCAAAAGGCCCACTCTCTAGCTTGGTATGTGCCGATAAGAGAAAGGACAGTGTCATTGCTGGACATACAGCTGGGTCTCTCTCAATGTGGCTGGGAACGGCGGGAAGCTTTTCAAAATCTAGAAATACTTCAAAGGGCTAATGCATATTAAGCTCTCCTCCCTTTTTCCTGAAAGGCTCACTTTTGTTCCTAATATAAAGACTTAGATATTTCTTTAGATCATAAAGCAAGTTGTACTTTTAATGATGGATTAAAAATTATAAAAGTAAAAGATGGCTTGTTCTCACTGTTCTTTCTTTCTTTCTTTCTTTTTTTTTTTTTTAAGTGATGAATGCAGGAAAAGACCAGTCTAGGGCAGATTCCTCTCTTGCTGACCTTCAGGGACATTGAGTGTTGAGTAAGGCAAGTATCATGGTAGCATAAAGTCAAACTTGGATAATTTGGTCACTTTTTTTGTTGTTGTTAATTTCTTTATTAAAAACATTAGATAATAAACATATAATAGCACCCAAGGTATCTGGCTTTAAAAATAATATGAATTTTCATTCTAAAGAGTGTAAGATGAAATAAATTTGTGCTCACACTGGTCTTTTGAAATAGAAAAGTCTGTTATGTCAACAGAATAACTATTACTGAATGGATGGACATTTTTACAAAGAAAAAAGCCCCCTGGGCTCCATAGATAGCCTACAACCCTACCAACTTTTCTCGATTTGCACCCATCCTTAGCTCCACCCCCTTAGCTCTAGTCCTGTTTGGCACTAGACACTGCACTTGAACCCTTGGCCTATTCTTTACTCCTTCCTTCATCAATTATGACTCTGCTTCATCAACCATACTCTTTTTTTCCTCTCTTTTGGCTCCTTGTCTTCAGCCTAAAAACAAGCTTAAGTCATTCTCAGTAAGAACACAAATCTCCTTTGCCTCTGCATCCCCTCCAGTTTCTGCCTTCCTCTTCACTGCCTCGCCCCCATCTTTCCTCCCCTGGTCTCCACCAAGGCCACCTCCGTTTTCTACCAGGCCTATTGCAGGAAGGCTCTGCCCCACTGACAGCTTATCTGAGGTATCCACAAGTTAGATATTTCAGGGGAAAAGACAGAGTGGTACAGAAATGTTCATAATACAATGAAGAAATAGAGCAAGTCACACTGAGTTAAAGTTTCTAGATCTACAGTCGTTGTTCTTAGGAAACCACCATGGCAGAAAGTTCCCAGGATCCTCTCATAAAGATGAATAAATGTTTAGTCCTTGGTGTAAAATATATTTCTACAGTGCTGGTTATATTTATTGAGTGACTGCTTTGTGCCAAGGATTATTTAAGTGGTACATGCACATTCTCTCACTTAATTCTCACAATAGATGGAATTATTGTTCTCATTTGACAAACCAGTAAACTGGGTTTAGAGAAAGTAAATAAGGCTAAGATCAAACAGCCAATAAATAAGCATCTGCCTGACTTTAGAGCAGGTGTCTTTAGGCATTGCTCTGCAAATTACATTTTTTAAAAATACTTTATGTTTTAGAAGTTTTTTAGGTTTAAGCAAAATGAAGTGGAAAATAGAGGGGTTTCCTGCATCCTCCCCAACCTCCCATATGCAGGACCTCAACAAGTAAATTGCTTTCTATATACAAACAGGTGGGAAATACATAATTGAAGTAATAACTATAAAACCCAGAAGAAATTCAAGAAAGGAAGAAAGATCTTTACATCTGTGGAAAGAGACAAGACCACAAAACCAAAAAATGGCTTTTACTTTAAAAAGGGAGAAGAAAGGGAAAAACTTAAGAATTGAACTTTCACCTTCCCCCTTTAAACTTCCCTGCCCTGACCCTCAAACCGGGAACTGAGAACTGACCTTGGTGTCCTTCGTTTTGCCATGAGAACCCAAGAAAGGTGATTCTGTGGGCATATGAATTTATACAGACAGTCCCTGACCTATAAGGGTCCCATATGATTTATGATGGCTCGAAAGTAGATATGCATACAGTAGAAACCACACTTCAAATCTGAATTTGGATCTTTCCCAGGCTACTACAAGGCAGTATGATCCTCTCTGGTGATGCAAGGCAGTGGCAGCACAGCTTCTATCCATCATACAATCACAGGGGTAAACAACCATATGCTGACAACCCTTCTGCACCCATATGGCCACTCTGTCTTTCACTTTCAGTACAGCATTAAATAAATTACATAAGATATTCAATACTTTATTATAAAACAAACCTTGTTTTAGATGATTTTGCCCAAATGCAGGTTAATGTAAGCGTTCTGAGCTAATTTAATATAGAACAGACAAAGCTATGGTGTTCAGAAGGTTAGGTGTATTAAGTGCATTTTCAAGGATTATGTGTTTATCAGCACATAACCCCGTCCTAAACA
Organism: Canis aureus; assembly: GCF_053574225.1. Lineage (NCBI taxonomy): Eukaryota > Metazoa > Chordata > Mammalia > Carnivora > Canidae > Canis > Canis aureus. The sequence continues at coordinate 11,050,960 of NC_135627.1, forward strand.
GAGGAAGGTCCGTATTTATTACATCAGCTTGTTGTATATTTATATACATTAGCTGGTTGCTTCTGGATATTTATTTGTGATTTATACTCTGTCCTATATCAATTAGTCCTTTTCCCCAGGATGTGGAACATTATTTGGCACATAATATGAACCCAACAAATACTTGTTGAATGAATGAATGAAGGAACAAATGAACAAACGAGTCACAAACTTCCATGGCTAGGCAAAATAAAAGTGCAGACAAGGACTTTCCCTTCCTAGTTTCTGCTAATTTTGAACTAGTGACTCATAAAGATACTTAATATGTTTTTCCTTCTACACAATATTAGTGCTAATTAAATACAGTGTCAGTTATTATATCCCTTACAAACACTTGTAGGTGGTCTGCAGAACAGAATTACTACCTAAATGACTAAGGAATTAAATGACTAAGGAATCAAAGTATTTGAAGCTTGATATTTTCACTATCATAGTTCCCAAAGCAAAATATCAATTCACAGGCAACAAAAACAAACTGCCCAGTAATGTGCAAAAAATATTATTAGTTGGTTTAAATCTCAAAATGTTACAAGATACCTATTTAAAAATTATACAAACAGCATTAACTTTCTCTTCAAGGCTGATTATTCTTTTTTCCTCTCAGTGTAATGACCTTCCTGCACAGTATGTGCTACCATTTAAAAAAAAAAAAAAAAAAAAAAAGCCTAGGGAAATGAAAGGAACTGCTTAATATCAAAAACATTTTATTTGCAGAAGGAAGAGACAACAATGCAATAGGAAATACACAATAATTAAAATGCATGTGCTTTGTTGTTTCATTAGGGTTAAGTTTGTTTTAAAAAACAAAACACAATAATATGCCATTTGGGCTGTTTTTGAATTAGGATCTCTAGAGAATAGAAGGAATCCTACGTAGAGAGTATTTAAAAACAAGTCCTATCTTTACACCTGCTAGGTGGCTAGAAATCAAAAAGATATAGACATCGGATGTTAACTAGACTTACGGTGATCATTTCACAATACATACAAATACCGAATCCCTGAACCAAGCACAGTGCTGTCAATTATACCTCAATAATAAAAACGATAGAGACATGCTGGCAAGGATCTGGAGAAAATAAATGATTCACATATTGCTGGTGGGAATGTAAGATGGTGCAGGTGCTTCAGAAAACAGCCTGGCAGTTCCTCAAAAAGAACTTAAACATAGAGCTGCCATATGACTCAAAATTCCCTTATAGATATTCACTCAAGAAAAATGAAGACATATGTCCCACAAAAACATGTATAGGCATGTTCACAGCGATATTATTTATAATAGCTAAAAAAACAAACAATTCAACATCCATCCTGAGGAATAGATAAGCAAACTGTGGTATATGCATACACTGGAACGTTATTCAGCAAAGAGTGAATGAACTACTGAAGATATAAGAGAGATGAATCATTGAGAATATGATGCCAAGTGAAAGAAGCCAGTCACAAAAGATCACATAAATGGTTTTGTTTATACACAATGTCCAGAATAAGCAAACATATACAGGTAGAAAGATTAGTGGCTGCCAGGGGCTGGCAGGGCTGAAGGAGAATAGGGTATTAACTCCTAAAGGGAAAGGGGCTTCTTTTTGGAGTGACGAAATGCTCTCAAATGGACTAAGAGTTGCACAGCCCTGTGAACACACTAAAAACCACTGAATTCTACACATTAAATGGGTAACTTGTGTAGAATGTGAATTATATCTCAGTAAAACTTTTTTTAAGATTTTATTTATTCATGAGAGACAGAGAGAGAGAGGCAGAGACACAGGCAGAGGGAGGAGAAGCAGGCTCCCATGCAAGGAGCCTGATGTGGGACTTGATCCCAGGATTTGGGATCAGGCCCTGAGCAAAGGCAGATGCTCAACCGCTGAGCTACCCAGGCGTCCCAATAAAACTTTTTTTTTTTTTACATCAACTCCATACCCAACATGGGGCTCAAACTCCCAACCCCAAAATCAAGAATCAAATGCTCTACCAAGTGAGCCAGCCAGGTGCCCTTCAATAAAACTTTTTTTAAAAGGCCTGACAGTCAGCCATTTAAAATGCTCTATGAATGGAGAACTTGACATCTTCTGACCAGAGGCAAAAGGTAAAAATGGGAATGCAAAGAGAAGTAGTAAACATGCAAAATAGCTACAAGAAACACAAAAATAGTGACACTGCAAAAAACCTAAACAATTGTTTCCAAGGGCTAATACTTGGAATTATGAAGTAAGCAGGACACTATCTCAGTCAAAAATAACTACTTTGTACATACGTAAAGGAAAAATGAGCCTCTAATTTGAAGATTCTACTTAAAAGTCAATTAGCTTATTTGCATTTGAAATTGAAGAACAAAAGAGCTTTAGTTTCAAACAGTTTCAACCTATTTTATACAGATATTTATTAAATATTTATTAAAATGCTTTAGTTTGAAATAACGCTATAGGCACCAGAAAGAAAACAAATATGAGCAATTCAATTCTATACCTTCTGTTCAATAAAACTTGCTTCTCCATGGCAGGTGGTACAAAGAAGTCTACCCAGGGGGTTAATCAAAATTCCCTCAGAATAATTGAAAAGCATCTGCATTTTTTCCCCAGAAGCCACAAAAAAGTCACAGGAAGCAGAACATATAATCTTGATTATGAGCACTGAGTCTGTGCCAGCACAATGTACTGTCCCCTGAAATTATGTGACAGGACACAGTATCATTGTGCGAGCAGCTACTGAGGTTTCCCCAAATGAGGCTGAAAAACTCAAGAAAATCAAAAGACAATGATAATAAGTTGCATGTGTGATGTTTTGCTACTGTAGTGAAGCAAACCCCATATTGTGACAAATGTAATCATTCTCAGAGCAAGCCAGTGCTGGGGAAGACCTCAGGGGTCACGAACCCCAACCTTTCATTTTACAACAAAGAAAACAGAGGTTTAGGAAGGTCACATAATCAGTTTAAAGCATTACTGGGGCTAAAATGAGACCTTTCAAGGGTTCTTTCCATGCAATATTTTTTCTATGTACTCCCTGGTGGGGTGAGAGAGCTGCTTACCTAAGACATGGAAAATTCTTGGGAACTTCTGAGAGCTGCGTGTATAAAACTCCACACAGAAGTGCTACAACTAACCATCTGTGAAAGTGCAACACCTAAGAGTTTGGGGACACTCACAATTCCCAGCAAAGTGATCTGTGTGTCAGCCTAAGGGAAGCAAGACTATGGTTCTAGAGTTCGAGTCCATGACTACAGTTTCAGTAGCTGCAAACTGGTAACTGCTTGAGCCCTGGTGGGAGGATCAGCAGCAGCACTGAGGCAGAGAAGACAAAGAGGGGGACACTGAAGAGTGTTCTTGCTGGAATTCAGAAGTGATTTGCCAGACTTTAGCATAACATAGGTACACTAGGTCTCTCTTTGTCCTGATAACCCAGCCTAGTTTTGAAATAATTCTGCCTAGGGGTGCTGGGTGGCTCAGTGGGTTAAGCATCTGCCTTCGACTCAGGTAATGATTCTGTGTCCTGGGATGGAGCCCACATCAGGCTCCCTGCTCAGGAGGGAGTCTGCTTCTTCCTCTACCTCTGCCTCTCCCCCTCCTCCTGCTCATGCTCTCACTGTCTCTTTCAAATAAATAAATAAAATCTTAAAAAAAAAATTCTAACCAGCCTTCCTAATTATTCTGATATCATCATTCAGCTGATGTTCCAGAGGATAGACTTGAAGATTTGGTCATGGGAGAAATATTCTTAATAAATATTCTTAATATTCCCATGACCAAATCTTTCTGAGAAAAAAAAATTACTCATATTCTGGATTAGATGTCAGTCTTGTGGGTTTAGTTACTGTTATGTCAGTTCCTTTGGACCTGATTATTTCCAAGTTCTTTGTGCATTTAATTAGTGGTGTTTTTCCCCCCCTCCTATTCCTTATACACATGACCTCTTGGAGGCCTTATAGACCTGAGGAGATCCAGCCTCTCCCAGGGCTGGCTAAACCACCCCCCACCCAAAGATAGGGAAGACCTTGGGAATATGCCTTTCATATGCAAGCTAAGTACTCCTTTTATCTAGCTTACATACCAAGCCATTATTTCCCAGCCCTCTATCAGCCTATGACCAGGTATCAGACAGAGACCTCAGGCTGATGTCCCAAGCCCACACTGACATTCAAACTAGCAGTCTTAAGTCATTTACCCTGCCCTACTCTACCTTCCTGTAGAAACCCCAATAAAGGCTCCCAACCATGCTTTCCCCGTAGCTCCTTTTTGCCTCCTGACAAACCCTGGTGCTTTTCCAGTAGCCCTGTGTGGTGTGGGGTGCTCCCTCCTCATTAGAAGTATAAGTAATTCCTTCAATGGCATTAACCTTGGTGTTGACACTCATTACCTCCATAAATTAAAAACCTGCAGGTACACTTCAGAACACCCTGCAAAGGCAAGAGCAAATCTGCAGAATCACTGAAGGCCAGAATGCAGGCCACACGGTGCAAGGTCACTTGAGGTGCAAGGCCAGGAAGCTCCCGCCTGGGCCCCACTCTCACCTGCTTGCAGCCCTGCCTTCAAATCACAAGAGCTGCTGTGAGGAAGACACAGGCTCTATGGAAACCTTACACATGCTGTGTGCACACATGGAGCACACAGCATGTATTTATATAGGTTTATCTTCAACAAATTGATAAATTGATACCACAACATCTAATTGATCTTTTACTCTGAGTAGCTATGGCATTAACAGAGATCATTCAACAAGAAATCGCTGATGGACAAGCTTGAAATGTAAAACATTTGTTTTTTTGAAATGAAATGTAGATACAATCAAGAATACAAAAAACAATATCAAAGTCCTTTGGATCATAATTGCAGACACTGATTAAGAGGAAATCTTATTTAGAGGAATGACATGTTGGTTGAAAGTCTGTGAAGACAAAAATGCACACACAGAATCATCAAGTGAGGGCAAGACAGCAAAACAATACATGTGACATATATGGACATGGGGCCCAGTTCTTTCTTAATATGATCAAGATACCAGCAGTTCCTTCAATTTACAAATTAAGGCTGGGTAAGGTGGGATGAATGAATAAGGTGGGACAGCTGTGGACTATTTATCCAGAGGACACCTAAGTTTGCAGAGCATCAGAGAGCTTTGTGAAAGGTTAAGGAGATGGAACAGGTACTTTTGTGCCCGTCCATAATTATTGTCTAGACTCAGACTCTCAACCTCCGCACCACTGATATTTTAGGTTGGATAATTCTCTTGTAAGGAGCGGTCTTGTTTACTGGAGGATGTTCAGAAATATCCCTGATGATGCTTGCAAGAAGTTTTAGGAAATCCACCCAGTGGATTCCAGTAGCAGCCCACTACTTGTAACAGCCAAAATGTCTCCAGACATTGCCAAGCATCCCTTGAGAAGCAAAACTGCCCAGGGTTGAGTACTACTAATCTAGACTTACAATACCTACACAAATACCATCAGGAACTTCGATTTCAAAAACTACCCAAGGTATTCATAAAATCCTTCAAGGGGGATTACACTTTGGTTGCATAAGGAAGTGAAGAGTGGAGAGGGGTTAAATACTTGGATAAGAACAATTAGTCTTTCACAACACACTTTAACAACCTACTCACCCTAAATAATAGCTAAGGTTTTCTCACATTCTGAAAGACTTTAAATCAAATTGTAAAAAAAAAAAACAAAAAAAATTGTAATTTTAATCTATTTTTAATATCTGGAATGATTACCTGGTAAATATTACCTTTAAAAAAAAAATTCCCTCCCTGGATACAAAATAACTTACATGAGGAAGCCCAGGAATCTGAACCTTTAGCACTCTACCCCATTAAATGGCTGGTCTCTAAGTTCAAACCCAGAAGAGGAGGGTTAGTATGTCCTTACCTCCAGGCCCTGCTCCCACCAAAGCTAGCTGCTCTCTACCAGGCAGTCAGAAGTAATTAGCATGTGTAAAGGGCCACTAGAAGACCTAAATCCTAACAACTCAGAAGCAACTGTGAAGGAAGCCAGGTCTGTCAGCAGATCTGGGTTTGAATCCCCTATTACTGCCTTTAGTATAGGAGCCAATCTGAGCAAATCACTTAATGTCCATAATATTACAATGGAGGCATGACCTCATCTGTAAAATAGGGGTTCTGCCGATGGTCTCAAACAGTAGTGGGAACTGAATGAGGTATCAGTGTAAAGTGTTGGGAGCATTGTATGCACTGAAGGAGCATTGTCTCCTTGGTCTGGTTTACTGAACAGCTAAGATAGGAAAGAGTTGAGTGATGGGATGCCTGGGTGGCTCAGAGGTTGAGCATCTGCCTTTGGTTCAGGGCATGATTCTAGAGTGCCATGATCAAGTCCTGCATCAGGCTCCCTGAATGGAGCCTGCTTCTCCCTCTGCCTGTGTCTCTGCCTCTGTCTCTCTCTGTGTCTCTCATGAATAAATAAAATCTTAAAAAAAAAAAAAAAGGAAAGGGCTGGGTGAGCTCTGAGAGACAGCATACAATCAGGGTGGCTGCTAAAACTTAGGCACTAATCATTTCCCTGCCCTTAAATGAGGCAGGGGTTCTATTGCAAACAAGGGCACTTCATAGTTTCATGTGTCCCCTGATGCCTGGTAATTACCTAGGGTAATTAACACTGATACCTTAGTAATTATCTTTGCTGTCCCCCACAATCTTGAGAATTTATACCATACAAAATGTACGCCAGCTAGGGGAAGCCTCAGAAACACACACCTGACATGCTGGCTACTATTTGATGCTCACACGTCTTACCGGGCACTCTGCCATGTACTGCCCATACGTGGCGGGGAAAGTGCCACAGATATTAAAGAGCTCTGCAATTAAATGCTAGCCAGAAGAGAACAAAAACTACTCTTTGCAGCAGCCATTGTGAGGTGGTGCTATAAAACATTCTACGTAACATCTCTCAGTGGGAAGATTACAAGACTTCTACAAAATGGAGGACCAAAGGAGGAGCCACAGCTTCTGAGATAAGATATGACCTGTACCTGTTCCCTGCTGACTCAGCACATGAGTCCTTCAGGAAACTGTTATTGGTAAATAGTTTAAAAAGGACCCACATAGAATGCAATTATGCAAACTAGAATTTCCATGAATAGCCATCCATAGCAGATCTAGGTGATGATCCAATACTTGGAAGACTAGAAGGGGTAACCCTTGTACCATTCCCACAGCTAACATTTAAAAAGGTCATGAAAACAAATGGAATATGAGGTTAGCTGAAGTGTGTTGTCATTTTCTCTGCATAAAGCCATTTGAATAGGTCAAAATGTGTGTAAGATTTTGTAAGCTTTAGGCCACTGAAGAGTATCTCATCTGTTCTAGAGATTTAATTTCTACAACATTATAGTGAAATGGGAAAGAAAACTCTGGAACTTCAATTGTTATTACATGTAGTTTAAGCCAGTGATTCTCAACCGGGGTGTGTGTGGTGATTTTGCTCTCTTTCCACCCCCAGGGCCATTTGGCAATGTCTGGAGACAGTTGGGTTGCTCTATCTGGAGAGGTGTTGCTACACATCTCATAAAGCACAGCACAGTCTCTTATAGCAAGAATTATCTGGTTCTAAATGTCATTACTGCCAAGGTTGAAAACCTCATTCTAAGCCAAAAATAAAAATGATCACTGTCTGGGGTGCCTGGGTGGCTCAGTCGGTTAAGCATCTGAGTCTTGATCTCAGGGTCATGATCAAGCCCCAACTTGGACTCCATGCAGGGCTTATTTAAAACAAACAAACAAACAAACTGTCCAATGGGTATAAAACTTAAGAGATATAGCTGATACTATAGATTTAATTATACTTCAGGTCCTATCGTGTCCCTTCCTGGTTAAAAAAAATTATTATGAAAAAATTTAAAAAATAAATAAATAATTATGAATGTATACACTAATCAATCCAAATAATCAAATGTTTGTCCTACCCTCTAATTACAATAAGAAACATCAGGAACATTGCTCTTATGCTTGACTCATAACACCAGTAATCTAATGTGTTTTGGGTATTCATTTCCTAAACTAGAAACTAATTCTACCATTAAATGTCAAAAAATAAAAAAATAAAAAAAGTCAAAAAATATATTTAAATCCTAATCCTGGCATATTATATTTTAGATTTTATTTATTTATTTGACAGAGACTGAGAGAGCATGAGCAAGGGAGAGAAGCAGACTTCCTGATGAGCAGTGGGGAAGCTCAATCCCAGGACTCTGGGATCATGACCTGAGCTGAAGGCAGGTGCTTAACTAACAAAGCCACCCAGGCGCCCCAGTCCTGGTGTGGTGTGTTGTGGTGTGGTGTGGTGTGGTGTATTGTATTGTATTATTTTTGTCCTTTCACATCTTTATTTTTCCCAGAAATGGATACATTTATTTTTTTACATTTTTAAAAGTTCAATTTGTCAACATATAGTATAACAGCCAGTGCTCATCTCATCATGTGCCCTCCTCAGTGCCCATCACCCAGTTACCTCAACCCCTCGCCCACCTCCTCTTCCGCAACCCTTTGTTTGTTTCCCAGAGTTGGGAGACTCTCAAGGTTTGTCTCCCTCCCTAATTTTCCCCACTCAGTTCCCCTCTTTTCCCTTATAATCCCTTCACTATTTCTTATATTCCATATGAGTGAAACCATCTGATGACTGTCCTTCTCCTACTGACTTATTTCACTCAGCATAATGCCCTCTAGTTCCATCCATGTTGAAGCAAATGGTGGGTATTTGTCCTTTCTGATGGCTGAGTAATATTCCATTGTATATATAGACCATACCGTCTTTATCCATTCATCTGTTGAAGGACATCATGGCTCCTTCCACAGTTTGGCTCCTTTCATTACTGCTGTGAACACTGGGGTGCAGATGTCTTGGCTTTTCACTGCATCTGTATCTTTAGGGTAAATATCCAGTAGTGCAATTGCTGGGTTGAAGGGTAGCTCTATTTTTAACTCTTTGAGGAACCTCCACACAGTTTTCCAGAGGGGCTGCACCAGTTCACATTCCCACCAACAGTGCAAGAGGGTTCCCTTTTCTCCACATCCTCTCCAACATTTGTTGTTTCCTGTCTTGTTAATTTTCACCATTTTCACTGGTGTGAGGTGGTATCTCATTGTGGTTTTGATTTGTATTTCCCTGATGGCAAGTGATGTGGAACATTTCCTCATGTGCTTGTTGGCCATGTGTATGTCTTCTTTGGAGAAATTTCGGTTCATGTCTTCTGCCCATTTCATGATTGGATTGCTTCTTGGGTGTTGAGTTTGATAAGTTCTTTATAGATCTTGGATACTAGTCCTTTATCTGATATGACATATCAGTTCTGGTGTATTTTATTTTATTTAAAAAATATTTTATTTATTCATTCATGAAAGACACGGGGGGTGGGGTGGGCAGAGACACAGGCAGAGAGAGAGGGAGAAGCAGGCTCCATGCAGGGAGCCCGACATGGGACTTGATCCCGGGTCTCCAGGATCACACCCTGGATCGAAGGTGGTGCTAAACCGCTGAGCCACCAGGCTGCCCAAGTCCTCGTGTATTTTAAACTGATCTCTCCAAATGCAGATCTGTCAGTATCACCTGGTATGTAGGGAATAAGCCTTGTTGAGAAAGAAGCCAGGAATTTGCATTTTTAGCAAGCTTTGCTGGTGATGCTCACACATGCTCAAGTTTGACAACCCCTGACAGTCATTGATTCTAGAAGAAAAGAGCTGCCATTTGTGAATCATTCTTACCATAAGTTAAATAGCAACCAAATAATTTATAAAAACAGAATCAGGGCTCCCTGCCCACTCCAACCAACCATGCTCTCCGCCCTCGCCCGCCCTGCCGGCGCCGCTCTCCGCCGCAGCTTCAGCACCTCAGCCCATAACAATGCTAAAGTAGCTGTGCTTGGGGCTTCCGGAGGAATTGGGCAGCCCCTTGCACTGCTTCTCAAGAACAGCCCCTTAGTGAGCCGCCTGACCCTCTACGATATTGCTCATACACCCGGAGTGGCCGCAGATCTGAGCCACATCGAGACCAGAGCAACCGTGAAAGGCTACCTCGGACCTGAGCAGCTGCCGGATTGCCTCAAAGGCTACGATGTGGTGGTTATTCCAGCTGGAGTCCCAAGAAAACCAGGCATGACACGGAATGACCTGTTCAACACCAATGCCTCAATTGTGGCCACCCTGACTGCTGCCTGCGCCCAGCATTGCCCCGAGGCCATGATCTGCATCATTTCAAATCCGGTCAACTCCACCATCCCAATTGCAACAGAGGTTTTCAAGAAACACGGAGCTTACGACCCCAATAAAATCTTCGGGGTGACGACCCTGGACATTGTCAGGGCCAACACTTTCATTGCAGAACTAAAGGGTTTGGATCCCGCGCGAGTCAATGTTCCTGTCATTGGCGGTCATGCCGGGAAGACCATCATCCCCCTGATATCTCAGTGCACTCCCAAGGTGGACCTTCCCCAGGACCAGCTGACAGCCGTCACTGGGCGGATTCAGGAGGCCGGCACGGAGGTGGTGAAGGCCAAAGCTGGAGCAGGCTCTGCCACCCTGTCCATGGCATACACTGGAGCTCGGTTTGTCTTCTCCCTTGTGGATGCAATGAATGGGAAGGAAGGAGTTGTCGAATGTTCCTTTGTTAAATCCCAGGAAGCAGACTGTGCCTATTTCTCCACACCATTACTGCTGGGGAAAAAGGGCATCGAGAAGAATCTAGGCATTGGCAAGATCTCCCCTTTTGAAGAGAAGATGATAGCAGAAGCCATCCCCGAGCTGAAGGCCTCCATCAAAAAGGGAGAGGAGTTTGTGAAGAACATGAAATGAAAGGGCAGCCAGCTAGCAGTCCGTTTCCCTAACTTATGAAGGCATCATGTCCCTGCAAAGCCATCTCCTGCCCTCATGTTTCCGTTGCGTTAACCACCAGTCATGTTAACGTCACCACCCCTTCCAATCGCAAGTCCGTCAATGTGTGCATCAATAAAAGCAGGCTTCCATTTTCAAAAAAAAAAAAAAAAAAAACAGAATCAGCAGTATATTGCACTATACTACAGTGGCCTTCAAGAGCCTACCTAAAATAGCAGCCCTTCCACGTGGGGCCAGTCTAAGGAAGAAAGCCCCTGAGCACTGTCGTAAAATAATGATGTATGAGAAGTATTTTGTCTTCCAAACTCTGGATTTCCCTAGTCACGACTGTTCGTGGTAAACATCCTCACTCTTGAAGGAAGTGAATGTTCTTAAGCATCTAAAGGCCACAAACCTTCACAAGTATCTGAAGGATTAAATACATGCTTTATATTAGTACATGAACTGTGAGAGGTTAATGGTCATAAACCTAAGAACAATAATTAGACTTTTCAAATAAAAGAGAAATATTTTCCTTCTGAATTTTTCTGCAAACTGAGCACCCAGTATGATCTCAATGGAGAGTACAATCTCAGATGACAACAGGTCTCCAGGCAAGCAAGCAAAAGGAGAAAAATAAACCCCACAGGGCAAAATGAAGCAAAGGGAAAGTGTATTAAATATTAAATATTTTTTGGGGGGTGCTGTACTATATGTCAAGCTACTATATGTCAAGTACCTATTATTCTTTGGCATTTTATAAACACTTTCTTATTAAACCCTCACAACTTCTATAGAAGTAGATGTTCTGCTGATAAAAAAAAATACTGAGGACCAGGGAGGTTAAGTAACTTGGTCAAATTCACAAAGTTGGCATGTAGGAGATTCAGACTCAGAGAATCAAGCTTTATTTAGCAGCCTACCTCAACATCCATGAACATCTTGGGAGTGGTTTCTGGAAATTTCTTGTGAACATGTAACTCAATAATTGCAAATATTTATCGTTGACATTTCAGAGTGCTGTGTGCCTTATTTTTACAACGAAGTCTAAGCTGCTATATGCCTTGTTTCAGAAAGTGAATAGATTCAAATAAGCATTCTAAAACCCTAAAGCATCATACAAATGTAAGACATGATGTTATTTATTAAAATTAATTTTATTTTAAGGATCTCTGGCAGATGGCAGCAGGATTTTGAGACACTTTGAAATAATTAGTGATACCCTAGGATAATGTGAAATCATGACTGAGGTTACATTAAGTTAACTTCTAATAGCCACATATAATATAAATTATTTGGACAATAGGTAATGCCATTTTAACAATGATATTATAGAGACTCAGAGCCTCCTCCTCAGATGTGGACTTTCCCAGGGGTCTGATCTGGGCCTTTTCTCTTCTTCACCATCCCATCCCCATGGACAATCTCAGCTACTGCAAACCTCAGATCTCATCTCTGCATGTTGACCAAGTGCCAAATAACATGCTCATCCTTAATCTTTTTCCTGATCTCCAGACTAGAAATGTCCCTGACATCAGAGATGTCTCCCTGGTATTTCAAACTGAAAACAGTCAAAAATCTAAGTCATTACCTATCCCACCTTTTCTCTGGTATAATTCTTCTCCTCTTCCTGTTTTTCTCCTTTGGGTAACTTAGTTATCACATCTGGAAATCTCAGAATCATCTTTGAATCTGTCTAACACATATCACTGGACCCTGGGTCCTCAAGGAGTCTCTCAAGTGCACCCTCTTCGTTTGTTCCCACAAGTTCTCTTTAAAATCAACATAAAACAAATCACACCTCTCTTCTTTCAAATCCTTCAAAGTCTAGAGAATAGGGTCCAATCTCCCTGGCATGGCTCTGCATCATCCAGCTCCCACTATTCCAGTTTCACCTTCAACACAGACCTTGGCCACTGGCTTGCTACCCTCACTAGGTAATCTACTCTTCTTTAAACATCTGGTCACCCACAAGCCTCTGTACCTCCATTTATTTTATTTCCTTTGTTTCTCTACTATCGTCACGGAGCACAGCTTCTGAACATATGGTCTTGGGTTTTGTATCAGAAGAAGAAATAAACTAATCTATAATTTCCTCTGCTATCTCATTGCCCTATACATAACCCATCTCACACTTACCATGTACTCATGAGACCAGTCTGTGTCACCTGGACCCAGTACACTGTTTAAGGGCAGAGACCAAATCACATTCATCCAGGACACTTCCTAGCACATAGTACAGCAGGCAGTCTGTGATTTCTTTAAATGTTTTGTTCAAAATGCATCACATAATGGGATATTAATAATTGCAGTTTCATATGATATACAAAATGCCAATTTCAAAAGGCTAGAAAAGTAAACTCAGTTACCTCCCAAAAGTTTGTTCTTGGGTTGGTTACATGGTACATAGAACATGTTACCAAAAAACAATGTTCAAGAGTAGGAAAGCATTTAAAGCCCATTTCCTAAAATCTTATTTTAGTGACATTTTGGTTGAAATTTCGCATTATGTGGGGGAAAGGCAAGACAGAATGCTATAAAATTACTTTTTCTTAGTATTATAAAATGTATCTAAAGAACAGAAATACTTGGGGGTGCCTGAGTGACTCAGTGGGTTAAGGCTGGACTCTTGACTTCAGTTTAGGTCATGGTCGTAGGGTTGTGAGATCAAGTCCTATATTGGGCTCTGCACTGGGGGGTGGAACCTCCTTGGATCATTTCTCTCCCATTTCCCCTCTCCCTGTCTCTGTCTCTCCCTTTCTAAAAACAAAAACAAAAACAGAAAGACTCATCACTCTTCCACAAAATGTCTGCTCTGTGGCTTTCATCCTGATGTCTATGGCTGGACAGGAAAAGGATCAGGAATAAAGAGAACATGCCCCAAGTGGGGATAAAGCCCTGCGTGGATGGGGTGGAAGTGGGTCTCTGCCGAAGGCTGTAGGATTTTACGCCAGTTTTCCCCATCCAAGGAAACCGAGACCAGCACAGGTAGGTGGGGTGAGCAAATCCCATAGAGGCAATTCAGTCAAGGGGTGGGCACACATGGAAAGCCTAAAGCAGCAGCACTCAGGATGACTGCAAAGGCAGGCTGGGACACGGATGACCATGCCAGAAATCCCAATAAGCCGTCGTTTACTCCTCAAACCTTATTAATACAGGGAAAGGAATGGGCTACAGAAGGGAGAGACGGCGGATGGAGATTAGAGGAGCCAGACACGATGTAAATAGAAGGGCTGCTTACGAATCTGTAAGGTATACAAGACTGAACAAGTTCCCTGGAAGTTTATTTTTGGAAGACAATAATAACCCAAAACTATATGACATCATTTACTTCTCAAGAGTACTGACTCAGAAGAACAATAACAAACATAGTTCCTTTCATTTTCCAATTATTTGGAGTTCAAACAAATAGGAGTTTACTCTATCAAAATTCAATATCCATATGTGAGTTTTCAGAAGAAAGAGAACTTTTTGATGATGTTTATACATCTATCTATAAATATGAATAATGCAGATTTTGGATCCTATGATATCAGATGACAAGATACAGCCTAAGCTTCAGCTCTTGCTAATTAAACGAATCAATTAAGAGACTACAGTTGCAACTGTGTAGCTGCTGTTCTATAGTAGCAATAACAACCCCACGGGGAGGTCTTTTACTACATTAAAATGCTGTCCTCCACAACTCCATCTGATATTATTAGAAACAGTTATTTGTGTCTTGCTGTCATATTAGTAGCAAAGGCAAATTATGGAAATATGCAGACCAGAATGGGCCCAGTATGAGATCAGGTTGGGTTCTCAGCTTCCAGGGGAACAATTGCTGAAATTCCAAAGTTCCCCAAAGTTCTTTAATGGAACTGATAAATCTATCAGCACAGCAGCCATTTAGAAACTAGGTAAGGGTCACATATTTACATACTTTCCTGCTAAGCTGATACAATTCAACTAGATGAATTATCATATTAAGTTTACCCTCCTGAGTTAAACTGATGGAGTTCAAAATTGTTTTCGATGGTTGTCATTAATCGCTGTTACTCCGTAAACGCTTACTTTGAAATCTAATTGTGCTGGTGTATCAAGGGTCATATTAATAGCATCTTAATGGTAAATCTTTGTAAAACATGTTTATTCTACTGATATTATCACTCAAGCTTTCAAGGCTAATAAGAAATAAAGTATATTTATTATCAATAAAAACTTAATTTAAAATGTACAATTTGAGATTTAAATTAGCTTTAAGAACTTCAGCATGATTTGGTTTCATTAAGAGATCTGGCTAAGCTTCAAAGACATATAATTTGATAGTTCCTCAAGAGTCCTTGGGTAAATGCCAAAAGCGCAGCTACGAAGGAGCTGTTTATTGTACTCTATGCTTATTTTCGCTTTGGGGCAATATGTATTGTTTTCACAAGAAAAAAAATTAGTCTTGGTGAGATATGTTTGACTTAATATTATAGTATTTAAAAAATAATAGTACTTTAAAAATTAAACATAAACAATGATTACAAAACAAAACTTTGGAATAAACTGGTAACTTCTACATTCTTAAAAGCAATAATGAAATATTCATCCTTATTGCAAAGCATAGTTCAAGTAAGTAATTCTGGTTCAGTAAAACACTGGACCTCTTTCATTTCTTCTTGAGCTTATACTATCTGATGTACACAAACTCACAGCTGCACCAAAAACATGCACATAAAACAAAACTCAGACAACTTACAATCTGAGATAGGCATATATATCTTGGAAAAATTCTGGGATATGTAACTCACCAACCAAGTGTATGTTATGGATTATATGTTTGTGTCCCTCCCTAAATCCCTATGTTGAAGCTCTAATAATCCCCAGTATAATGTTATTTGGTTGTGGGTCCTTTGGGAGGCAGTTAGGTTTAGATGAGGTCAAGGGAATAATAAGGCTTTCATGATGGGATTAGTGTTTATAAAAAGGAAGAAAGACCAATTACTATATGGTACACCTGAAACTAATGTAACACTGTATGTTAGTTAACTGGAATTAAAATAAAAGCTTTTAAAGAAATAAAAAGTAAAAGATAAGAAGACCAGAATTTTCTCTTTGCCATGTGAAGATAGAGTTACCAGCTAGGAGGAAGACCCTCACCAGGAGTCAAATCTGCTTGACCCTGAACTCAGCAACCACTAGAACTGTGAGAAATTAATGTCTGCTGTTTAAGCTACCCCATCTATGGCATAGCGCCTAAGCTAAAATACTTGTACTTAATAGCAGTTATAGCAATAACTGGATCACACAATAAAGCTGTTTCTAAGGCACTCTGATGGTAAACAGCTTAACTTGAAAGTCAGAGACCTGATTTTGCATCCTGCTTCTGCCAGTTATTAGCACAGAATAGTCATTTAAACTGACTATGCTCACTTTGTCTTCTGAAAATTAGGCATACCCTTTAATTGGTGTTTTGCATGTTTGAGTATGGGATATAGGTGATGATAAAAGGTAAGAAAATATCTTGGAAAATAAATGGCAGTGCTCAAGTCAGGTATTAATGAGGAACAATGCTCTGATTATGAAATATACTTTTAGGTAAATTGCCTGAGTTAGTTTTCAAATTTTCATACATGTCAAATAAATGCTTTCATGCCTATCTATGTTGGGTATATACTAGGTTGAGCCCTGCCATCCAAAAATTCACATCCAGCCAATATTTCAGAATGTGACTCCGTTGTAAAGAAGGTCTTTCCAAATGTAATTAGCTAAGACAAGGTCTTACTATATAAGGGTGGTTCTTAAAGCCAGTGACTTGTGTGCTTAGATTTCTGTGACCGAATATACACAGACCTGGGAAGGAAAGCCATGTGAGGACAGAAGCAGAGATCAGAATGATGCAGCTACAAGTCACGGAACAGTAAGTACTGCTCCAACTATACCAGAAGCTGTGAGAGAGGCATGAAACAGATTCTCTGTGAGAGCCTCCAGAAGGAGCCAACATTGCCCACACCTTAATTTCAGATTTCTCATCTCCTAAACTCTTAGGGAATACATTTCTGTGTTCTGAGTGAAGCCACCCAGTTTGTGGTCATTTGTTGTGGCAACCCTAAGAAATGAATATAGTCCTATGTCCTCCATGTTGGGAGTGGTCATGAAGTTGATAGATACTAAAGGTTAAAACGTGGATGGCCTGAATTTGTAGGTACATCCAAGTAAAATATGCTCCTCTGAATCACAGAGGCGCAAATTTCATCTCAATGCCTTTATTTTTTTAAAAGATTTTATTTATTCATTCATGAGATACATACACAGAGAGGCAGAGACATAGAGTGAGAAGCAGGGTCTCTGCAGGGAGCCCAGTGTGGGACTCGATCCTAGGACCCTGGGATCGTGACGTGAGCCAAAGGCAGACGCTCAATCACTGAGCCACCCAGGTATCCTGATCTCAATGCCTTTAGTAGAAGAGTTTGCCTTTCGTTATATAAAAATACTTACTAACTTAACAATTTTTAAATCAAGTTCAAACAGAGTAACAGAACGGAAATACCTTACACTTAGATTTAAAATTAAAGAGCCAAAGATTTTACAGTAGATCGACTTAATCCACTGACTCTTCAATGTCTACATCTTTTCTATACATGTAAATGGATATGGAACTCTATCAGCAAGAAGAGTCCTTTATATTCCATGGCTGTGTGTTAGGATAAGCTAGGTTAGGCTTCAGAAATAGCTCTGAAATCTCAGTCCACAGAAAGTTGGGGGTACGGTGCCCCAGCTCCAGCCTTCCCCAGGAACCCATGCTGCTAGGAACTCAACAGCCAAGCATGTTGTTTCCCCAGCAGACATGGGAGGGACCTAGAGAGCTCATGCCTGCTCATGGCTGTCCCTGACCAGAAGTGAAGGACATCACTGTAAGGAGACAATTCTCCATGGGTCTCTCGTGCTTCTCTACTTCTTGTGAGTGTGGCACTGACTATCTTTTGTTCTGGACTATACAAACAGCCTTGTAAGACAGAGACACCCTTGGAACAAAGGGAAGGCATGTTCACTGCCCACAGAGAAACTCAGAGTTCTCTGAACTAAACTCAGGTTCCCCTACTATAACAGAACCCACTGTGTGAGCACATGTCCTCCTGCCCTCTTCACACCACACTGTGGGAACTGGAGCTCAGGGAAATGATGCAAAAACAATGATATTCTGGCCACTGCTATTGCTGTAATAAACCATCCTTCATCTCTGACCCTGGAGTCTCACCTCTTCTACCAGCATCCATGACTGTAGTGGGCTAATTTGTCAGCTTCAAGGAAGGTAAAATCTCAGAGCCTCCACAGTTCTTGACAGTCACTTCCATTCACAGCTCACAATCCAGACTAGTCAGGTGATCCAACCCAGTCCTCCTTGCCTTATTAAAAATGCAAATTACATAAATAGACTAAATTCATGCATATATACAGTCTCACTCCAATGAAAGATGGGCAGAAGGTGTGAAGAGGTACTTTACAGAGGATTAGACTCAATGGTCAATAAACATAAATGCAGAAAAATATGTTCTACTTCATTAATAATCAAGATGTTAATTAAAACCACAATGAGGACACTACTGACACTGGCAAAACTTAACAAGTCTGATAATATCAGCTACTAGTGAAAATGTGGAACAAAGTGAACTCATTCACTGCATACTCTGTGCACATCAACCCTAACAAAACTCTGGCATACATGCAATCAGGATATATGTACTCATGCACATATGCTTAGAGCAGCACGGAGTTACAACAAAGACACTACAGACCACCCAGGGGTCCATCAACTGTAGAGGTGGACCTCACAAACAACACAGAGCCAAATAACAAAGTCAGACAATAACAGAATATAATCCCATGCATGTTGAGCTTAAAAACATGTAAAACTTAATTGTTTAATATTTAAGGATGTATTTATATGGAAAAGTTATAAAGGAAAAGTGATAAAAATTAGGAAGGAGGAGAAAGGAGATCTGATAGGACTGAGAAGGAATACACAGTGAACTTCAAAGGTAATGATAATTTTTGTGTTTTTTAGAAAAACTCTGGTGGGTATACAGGTCTTTGTTTTATCATTAGTCTTTGTAACTTATAAGTATTTTATAAATGTTCTTTTATACATATTATAAATGTGTAAAGTATATTTATAACATTTTATATAATATTTAGTATTTATATATGTAGCAATCTAATTTTAATAATGAGATTTAGGGACACATGGGTGGCTCAGCAGTTGGGCATCTGCCTTCAGCTCAGGGCATGATCCTGGAATGCCTGGAATGAGTCCCACATCAGGCTCCCTGCACAGAATCTGTTTCTCCCTCTGCCTGTGTCTCTGCATCTCTCTCTGTCTCTCTCATGAATAAATAAAATCTTTTTTAAAAATGAGATTTTAGTGAGAAATAACAAAATTGTATTTTTTAAAGTTCAAATTGTGTGAAACAACAAATGAAATTATTTTGAAGTCTGTACCTTCTCTGAACTGACAGAACATTTTTGAACTTTATCAATGCAACAAAAGTCCTTCTTTTAAAAAAAAAAATATTTATTTAAGAGACAGAGAGAGGCAGAGACACAGGCAGAGGGAGAAGCAGGCTCCATGCAGGGAGCCCGACATGGAACTCGATCCTGGGTCTCCAGGATCATGCCCTGGGCAGAAGGCAGTGCCAAACTGCTGAGCCACCCGGGCTGCCCCATAAAAGTCCTTCTTCTTCTTCTTCTTTTTTTTTTTTTACAAAAGTCCTTCTTAGTCTAAAATTCAACTCTTTGAACATGAAGGTATGTTTATCAACATTCAAAAGCCAACTTGTATAGAAAATTCTACAATATTCTCACAAAGAAAATTTGTATTTCGGAAGTCTTCCCTTAACCATGTGACCTACCAATGCTCTTCCTGACTGCATCTGCTTTAGGAAATTAGAAGTGAAGCAGTACACGCTCGCTAGAAATTACTCTGCATCTGTCTTAACAGTCCCACTATTCTCAAGACCTTTTCTTTCTCTCTTTCATACTGATCTATTATTACTGCCAATAGTACACATAGAAAAATGCACTGTAACAAACTACAATGGCCATCTCAATGGCTGTGATGTAGAATTTTAGAGTACTTCAAAATTACTCTAGACACTGACATTTCTTCTCTGTACAAAGTGTATAAACAATGTGGACAAATAATTAGGATTCACTAGCAAGTCACCTCTTTTTTCCTGGAGGAAGACAGTGGAATCAGCTACATAAACAGGTCCACTTTTTTTTTATAAAGATTTTATTTATTTATTTATGAAAGACACCACAGAGAGAGAGGCAGAGACATAGGCAGAGGGAGAAGCAGACTCCATGCAGGGAGCCCAATGCAGGACTCGATCCCAGGACCCTGAGATCACAACCTGAGCCAAAGGTAGATGCTCAACCACTGAGCCACCCAGGTGCCCTAAACAGGTCCAGTTTTTATGGCTGTTTAGGGTGCGTTTATGTACGTTTCCTGCTGTATTTTAGGGGCCTGGAGTAGATGAAAAGAAATAAGGTAAAGGGCATTTGATGATGGGAAGAGCACTGGGCTGAGCAGACAAACTGGAGCTCCCTTCTGTGAGTTCCACTATCTGTGAACCCTTGGCCAAGAGAGTTGTCTTTTCTGACTCAAGTTCCTCACTTGGGCAAGAGGGATTCATTGCTAAGGTCCCAAACAGTACCCTAGGCTCTTCCGTCTCCTCCTTTGTTTCTGTATTTGCTTTCTTCTTCTTTAAGTGGAATCTTTAGGTCCCATACTTACGGATGTCATTGATCCACTCGATAAGCATTCATGGAGTGCCTATGTTATGAAGGCCCTGTTCTGAGTGCTGAGTGAGAGCAGTGGACAGGACAGTCAGGAGCCCTGTGCTCATGGAGCTTAGTTTACCCAAGTGGGAGAGATGGACAATAAACAAGTTTTAAAAAAGTAAAATATGTCAAACATTAAAATATGTCAGATAGTGATTAACTGCTAAAGAAACAGAACAAAGTGGAGGAAAAGTGGTAAAAATTTTAAACAATGTGACCAGGAAGTCATCCCTGAGGTGGTGGCCAAAGGTTTGAATAAAGTGAGGGAACCTTCTGCGCAGTTGCCTGGGGGCAAACAGTCTTGGCAGAGGAAAGGTAGGTGAAGAGATCTTGGTGTCTGCACCCGACGCAGCTGAAGAAAAGTAACAAGAACAATAGACTTGATTTATACTCTAAAAGGATCATGTTAACTGGTAAATGAATCGCATTTAGGGGAAGACAAGAGATGACAAAAGCGTTGGTCAGGGTGGGGTGGTGGAAGTAGTAGAAGGGGAAGCAAGGACAACACACTGTTCTGCTAGAATCCATAAAAACAAGTCCTTTCTAGCACAAGTGCTGAAGTACAGAGAAACGTCCACATAAGATCATTCTAGGAAGATGTGTAATTCTCTTTCCAGAAGATCACAGGTACACTGCATTCTATGGTGCTTTGTTTTATTATGCATTGCAGATACTGTGGGTTTTTTTTTTTTTAAACTGATTGAACATTTGTGGCAACCCTGCATCAAGCAAATCTATTGGTGCCATTTTCCAATAGCATTTGCTCACTTGCTATGTCTGTGTCACTTTTTAATAATCCTTACAATATTTCAAACTTTTATATTATGACTGTATTTCATTATTACTGTTTTATTGTGACCTGGGATCAGTGGTTTAACGCCTCCTTCGGCCCAAGCCCTGATCATGGAGACCCAGGATGGAGTCCCACGTGGGGCTCCCTGCATGGAGCCTGCCTGTGTCTCTGCCTCTCTCTCTCTCTCTCCTGATTAAATAAAATCTTAAAAAAAAAAAAAAAAGCTCTAATGATGATTAGCATTTTAAAGCAATATAGTATTCTTATTTATATTTTTTCATAATTTATTTTTATTAATCTCTACACCCAACATGGAGCTCAAAATTGCAACCCTGAAATCAAGAGTCATACTTTCTCTGAGCCAGCCAGGCCCCCCCAGCAATATAGTATTTTTGACTCATTTTATTGCAACATAGGCTTTCTTGCTGAGGTCTGGAACCAAACTCACAGTATCTCCAAGGTGTGCACACATATCTATTGATAATAATGTAACTGCCACTAAGGGATGGGATGTGTATACTTTAGTGATGGTGAATTTTATGTATCAACTTGGCTAGGCTACAGTATCCAGATTTTTGGCCAAACATTATTCTAGATGTTTCTATGAAGATATTTTTTAGATTAAAATTTAAATCAGCAGACTTGGAGTAAAGCAGATTACTCCCCCTAATATGGGTGGGCATAATTCAATTAAACGAAGAAAAAGGAATTCCCAAGTAAGAAGGAATCCTCCAAGTACATGGTCTTTGGACTTGAACTCCAAGTCTTCCCAGGCCTACCATGCATATTTTGGACTTGCCTCCTCTCTCTCTCTCTCTCTCTCTCCCCCCCCCCCCCCATATACAGAGAAATGCTAATTAAAACACTAAGGCACCTTATTATCTGATCATACACCTCATGAATATGATCATTACTACGACCACTACCTTCACATTAAAAGAAAAATAATAACTGTAAACTTCTTTTCACCAGCTAAAGTTAAATAATTTTGAAAACTGTAACTACTGCTAACAAGAATGCAAAGCAGTATTCTAATACGTGACAAAGGGCATTGTAAAAAGACAGGAAATAACTAGTAACACATACTAAGCCATAAAATTATTGATGGTCTTCATTACACTTTGAATGAAATATATCTTATACATTTTTGAAAATATCCATGTTTGAAAAAAATTCAAAATATCAAAAAAGCAAAACCATAAAGTTGTTCATTAGAACACCATTCATAATGGCAAAAATGAGGGGTCACTTAAATACCTAACAACTGGGATTCATAGACAATAAAATATGTCATACCCAGAGCTCCACTAAAATGATGCTGATAAATATATTCTAGCAATATGGAAAATGATTAGTAGAATCTTAAGTGAAAAAAAATCAAGATACAAAATTATGACTCCATTTCCTTAGAAATGCGTACTTGAAAAAACTTAATAGACAAAGTTATAAGGAAAACCGACAGGAAAAGCATCTTAAATAATATGTTTCTTATTTTTTATTATTAAAAAACAGGCAGAAAACCTCTAATTGAAAAAAAAAAGCACTTAAAATAACAACATACAAATAATTTTTAAAAACCTATTTTCTCTCTAATGAGAAATAGCTAAAATTATTCTATCATGGAAACCTCTTGAACATTAAGAATGCATTTATTAAACAAAAACATCTCATTTAATAGCAAAGTAAAACCTTGATGAAGACAAGTTCAAATACATGCGTTAAAGCTAGTTGAACACTTTTATTCCCCCTCTGTAAATTTAGTGAATATACAAAATAATAATCCCGTCATGCTTACCACTGTACCAAGAAACTGAATGCTCATGTTTCCACCCGCTTCTCGAGAAAGACACTGGGGAAAAAAAAGAAGTATAAAATGAATTCATATCCACACAAAAATGTGTACATGAATGTTCATAGCAGTATTATTAATAGTCAAATAACCTAAATGTCCATCAAGTGGTACATGGATAAACAAAATATGGTATGCTTATATGATGCAATATTATTTGGCTATTAAAAGGAATGCAGTACTGACATAGAAGGTCATCACATAGGACCACATATTATACGATTCTATTTAACATGAAATGTCCAGAATGGGCAAATTTACAGAGATAGGAAGTAGATTAGTACAGTTTGGCTGTTCTTTACAGAAGACTCACAGCTGCCCTGGAGACTTCCTGGTTGTCACAATTTCTTGGGCTAGCACAGATTGCCTAAAAATCCACCAAATGTCACATCTTTTCATTAGTGTAGATTACTTTATTCCACTGGTCAAGGAATGTATTGAAAAAAATTTTTGATTCCCCAAGAAATTAGGGTGGGGGGAATGAAACTTGGAGCTTCATGGACCTGTCAACAACTAGGAATGAAAGTAATGAAAATATACATAAACTCTGGTTGTCCTACTGAATAAAGAAACATGCGAGATGCCTGGGTGGCTCAGCAATTGAGTATCTGCCTTCAGCTCAGGGTGTGATCCCGCAGTCCAGGGATCAAGTCCCACATTGGGCTCCCTGCATGGAGCCTGTTTCTTCCTCTGCCTGTGTCTCTGTCTCTCTCTCTTTCTCTCTGTGTGTCTCATGAATAAATAAATAAAATCTTAAAAAAAAAAAGAAACAAACAAACATGCTCCTAACTCTAGAGCAGGATGCCAAGGGGCAGAGATTGCCAATGCCAAGTCTGGAACAGTTGGAAAGGGTAGCAGATTCCAGAGGTACATTAGATAAAGTTGTCCAGGAAAGAGAAGATGCCTTAAGGCTTCTTCAGACTGCTCAAGAAAAAGCTAGACCTCATGCTTGGATAAGAGACATCTTTGAAAGATCCATCTGGCACAAGTTCAAGAAGTGGCTACACCTTGGTATCTAAGTAACAGTTACAAGAAATGATTCCTTGCCATGCCTTACATGGGGCATTTTGTCAGACTGAGACTAGAGAAGCAAGCCCACATTAAAGCCAATAAGAAAAGTTTAGGGGAAAAAGTAAGAAAAATTTCTTCAGAAAGAGTTTCCACATCTTTCTGAAAGTCAAGTCTTATCTAATAAGTCTGAACTCTTAACTTTCTATTTTGTTCTTCTTGGATAACAGTCTATATACAAAAGTAAATATATGTTAAGTGGTTTCGGAAAGAACTTGTGACAATTTACTTATCGATTTGGTCCAAGTGTTAATGTCATGCTAATTCTGGAGGTGGTTGTGCTTCTACCAAACTTTGAAAAAAATCAAGTATATAAAGCACAAATCAAACTCCTTTTAGAAAGGAAAGAAGGGAGGGGAGAGGGAGGGAAAAGAGAAGAAAGATAAGTGAGGACGGGAAGAAGAAAAGGTGGCTGCCAAGGGAGCATTGCTGGGAGGAAATGAGAAATGACTGCTAATTAGTATGGGGTTTCAAATTTTTGTGTTAGTGAAAATGTTCTACAAGTGATTGTGGTGATGACTGAACAACTCTGTGAAGAGACTAAAAAATGCTGACTTGTGCATTCTGGGTGAACTATGATGTGTGAATTCTATCTCAATAAACCTGTCATATAATGTTAGCATTTGTTTAAAATAACAAGAGGGACAACACAATCCTTCTATGTCCAGAGGGCAGTGAAAAGAAACACAGCCCCTATGTTATGCATGTATTTGTAAATAAAGTAAGTTCAGAGTAATACAATATGATTTATGCATATCTTGTTTTAATTTTAGTTTGCAAGAAATGGATAACTAAATAGTTCATTGGAAGTAAATTATACTTTTTTTCCAGAAAATTCTCACCTGTAAAATTGCTTTATTTATTTCTAACCTGTTCTTCAAAATTCTTTCTTGTGTTCCTCAGAAAAGGCCCAATGACTTCAAAGATTCCACAAAAAATAAAGCAGTTCTAACTAAGTAGCTATATGGTTTGTTTGTTTGTTTTTTAAGTTCCCAGATGTAACTCTGGAGGGAGCAGTAGCCTGCACTCAACTGCATGCCATGAGCTATCACAGATATATTCTTATTTTGTTCCTTTTTTAAAAAGTGTAGGTTGGGGCACCCGGATGGCTCATTGGTTGAGTGTCTGCCTTTGGCTCAGGTCGTGATCCCGAGGTCCTGGGATCAAGTCCCGAATGAGGCTCCCTGCAGGGAGCCTGCTTCTTCCTCTGCCTATGTCTCTGCCTCTCATGAATAAATAAAATCTTTTAAAAAATTAAAATATTAAAAAATAATAAAAAGTGTAGGTTTACTAACCCCAATCTTTAAGATCACTCAAATCATAGAACCCAGAGCAAATCTCCAGAATTCCAGCTAAGCCCCTGGTTCCTGATTGAGGGAAGTTATGCCAGTCAGAAGGAAAGTAGATTAATGCACAATGACAAAATGGTTAGCTCCCCCCTCCCCTGAAAATATTGCCCCCAGTGACCCAACACAATAGTAAACTGACCAGCACACTCAACATGGTGTGGTATAGTGCAGAAAACTCAAAATCAGTATTTTTATCTATTAATTTCACTTTTAAGAATTTAACCTAAGGGAAAAAGTCATGAGTAGGCAAAAACAACAAAAACAAAAGACACCCATAGCTACAAAAATGACATCACAGTTGCAGTTTACAGATTCTAAAATCTTCAAGCAGGTTAAATGGTTAAAGTGGTTAAATAAATTATGGTATAATCCATGCATCCATTAAAAAATTTGAGACATTAAAAATGTTTATAGTATATTTCTAAGTGCAAAAATAAAGAACAAAACAATAGGTCGGGAAGACATCATGTTAAAAACTTGTATATGTTAAAGATAAAATTCTAGCATAAATAATGCACATAAAACAGTTAACTATTATTTCTGGGTGGAAGATATTAGTTGGCTTTTTTTTTTTTTTTTGGCTTACCTATTATTCCTATTCTTCCAAATGTACATATATAATTTCATAAAGGCAAAAAGAGAAATGGTACAGAATGGAACAAAATCAATTATCTCCCTCAATGTCCTAAGGGATTAAGAACTAAGTCTTGAATCCTGGGTTCTGACACTGGCACTTCTACTTTGGTCATCCATCCATCAATCCATCCATCCATCCATCTATCCATTCATCTGTCCATTAACTATATTGAGTTGAGCACTGCTAGCTGAGTTAAAATTCACCCTCTGGGAGACTGAAGGAAAAAAGAGAATTCTACAGTAAATTATAGGGGCATCTGGCTGGCTTAATCAGTAGAACATGGGACTCTTGATCTGGGACTGTGAGTTCAAGCCCCACATTGGGGATAGTGATTGCATTAAAAAAGGAAACAAAATAAATTATAATTCAATATGATAAATCCATAGTACAAAACATACAAAGTATTAAAGGATGAGAGGCAAACCAGCTAAATGCCCAGAAAGGTCAAGGAAGATTTGCAGATACACATTAGAGCTGGGGATTAAAAAATTAGCAGGCATTCTCCAAAAAGGAAATAAATGAAACACTTTGGTTGGATGGGACAGTGTGCATGAATTTCAGATTAAGAAAAAGCCTGGTGATTTTAAGGTGTGGTGAATGGTTTCATACGGCCAGAGATAGGTTTGGTTGCTGGAGTAAAGGGGCATGAAAGGAAAACCAAGAAGGAATTACAGAGCCAGGTCCCATCTTGCAGAGTTCATACTTTACAAAGTATTACCATTTAAAAATTGGGGAGTAACGTGGTTGCTTAAGAAAGATTGAAGTCTAAAAAAAAAAAAGAAAGAAAGATTGAAGTCTGATGTAAGGTTGAGGATAAACAGGAATGAGGGAGGAGGTGGGCGGGGAGCCCAAGAAAAATGCAGCAGGTAGCAATCACTCAAGTAAGGAGGACTCAAAGGCTAGAAGTAAACCCAAAAGTAGAGCTAAGCCTGTTTCATTCCCAGAAACTTATAATTTGGAGGGCAAACAGATCTCAAAATCTACATTTTGTTTTACTTATGAGGAATAAACGTGCAGGGATATAAAAGTAATTTGCCTACACTACAGTAGAAGAATAAGAATTCCAATTCAAGCAGTTGTGCAGGGTTGGGCTATCTCTACTGTGTAGGATGGAATATCTCTACAATAAGGACTAGGTCATCACTTAGGACAAGGACCATTTCTTGCACTTCCTCCTTAATCCCAACAGCATGCGTATCAGTGCCACAAAATGGAAATGAAAAAAATCAATTTTCACCAAGAATTCTGAAGCTTTTTCATACCAAGAAAGACAAGAGTGACCTACATATCTCTCTCAATCTTCAACTATCTAGCCGAAGTTTTAGCTGGGCAGAGCTAGAGGTGTAGCTGTCAAAAAATTAGGGAAAGGAATGCTATAGAATTATGTAGACTGAGGATAGGCAGTTCAATGATATGCTGTAATTCTAGGAGTAGTGAGGAAAATACTCAGTGAAAGCATCGCCATTCCTACAAACCCAAGCCTCAGCAGTTAAATTTTCTCTCCTCAAAAGCCTGAGGCAGAGATCCAGAATCCAGTCTATATTTACCAGCACAAAGTGAGCACAACTGACCACCTGTGTCATGCAGCAACACACTTAATCCTAACAGCTGTGAAGAAAGAGAAATTTTCTGATTGAAAAGTGTAGCTACTAGATTCTGGGAAGATGGCAGTGGTGGCATGGTTTCTGAATCTTCCACAGAAACACTGAAGAGACCCAGCAGCAATAAACATCCCTAGCACCCCAGATGTTATCAACAAATACCATTTCCCACTCCAAGAAATCAAGGCTTCTCAGCAGAATGGCTGATCCTGGGGTTTGGGGGCAGAGATAAGGCTGCTACATCTCATCACATCAGAAAGCAAGGGAGCTATCAAAGATTGGGGCAAGTTACAAAGACTCAGGGCTCAGGAAATTCCCTGGCCAAAGCTGGCAAAATCTGACCATGAGTAAGGATTATAACTGCAATGGATTAAAGCAGACCAACTATGTTTGAAGCCATGAGTTCAAAATGGATACCAGAAACAAAATAACAGTCTAATTTAGTCACTTTTGAAGAATGACAGGGAACCAACTCTTCGGGACTGGAAAGTAAAGGGAAAAGATCCAGCATTTATCTTACGTCTTTTCTATGAATGCTGTAGTCCTGGATAACCCAAGAAACAGTTGAGATACAGTTTCTCTTTAAAGAATCAATCCTGGTAATAAATGAAAAAAAGAAAAAAAAAAAAAAAGACAACATTGAGACATCAGCATTTTGTAAACCTTAAGGAATTTATTGACCGAAGCTTGAGTATCAATGTAGAGGTGACCAGACCTCTGTATGAGGTGTGCCACACCATTTTATGACCCAATCTTGCCAAAGATAATGGCATTGGAATCTGATTACATCTCTGGAGCCAAATATCAATTTATAGAAAACAAAGGAGGGAAGACATGTAAAACCACACCACTGAGAAGCAATCAGCTCAGTTCTGACAATGGAAAACTGTACAGGACAAACAGTCCTGTTCCTTGAACAAAAAAATTGCAAAAAATAATTTAAAAAAATTCTATAGACATGTCCCTCTAGCTACTGTTCCCTTTGTCCTTTACAGCCAAACTCTGTAAAAAGCTCTTTCTCTTCATGGTCTCTACCTTGTCCCTTTCCATTCTCCTCTGAACCTGCTCCCATGTGTTTTTTTCCCCACTGTTCATCTGCAGTCCTTCATCAAGATCACCCACGGTTTCCATGTTGCCTTACCTATCGATAAGTTGGCTTTGTCCTCATCCAGCAATGCTATGAACTGTCAATTATTCTCTCTCCCAAATACAATTCTTTCATGGACTTCAAGTTTCTCCTACCTCCCTGAAAGCTCCTTCTTAGCCTCATGCAATTTCCACCTGCAGGAGGTCCCCAGGGCCCAGACCTAGGCTCTCTTCTCTTTTCCATCTACTTTCTTTCCCTGTGTCATCTCATTGACATCCATGCTCCCCTACAGTTCCAATCCCCATCTTAAAATAAATCAACTTTAATGAAATATAACTTATGTACAGAAGACTACATTCCATTTAAAGTATAGAATTCAATGACTTTCGACAACTATAAGAAACCACCACCACAGTCAACACACAGAACATTCCCACCACCTCCAAAATGTTCTTCCTGCCCTTTCACAGTCCAACCTTGGTCCTTACCTCTAGGCAATCACTGATCTGCTGTCTAATAAACGAGTTCATTTTATTCACCAAATGGATATTGTTTCAACACCATTTAAGAGAATTTCACATTAAAATTTCTTAGCATCTTTGCCAATAATCAACTGATCACCTGTAACTGGATCTATGTCTATACTTTATTCTCTTCTATCTATCTATCTACCCATATCATACTGTCCTGATACTGCTGTTTCATAATTAATCTTGAAATCAAGTTATATATTTCTTCCAACTTTGTGTTTCTTTTTAAAAATTGTTTTGGCTCCTACGACTTTTCAACTAACAGTTTTTTTGGTGATAAGCAATATAATAAAATTTACCGTTTTAACCATTCATAGGTACACAGTTCAGCGTATTAAATATATTTATGATGATGAGAAACAGATCATAATAACTTTCTCATCCTGCAAATCTGAAATTCTACACCCACTGAACAACAACTTCCCCTTCCCTCCCTCCCCATAGACCCTGGTAACCACCATTCTACTTTCTGTTTCAATGAACCTGATGGCTTTAGGTGCCTCAAATAAGTGGGTGTATATAGTATTTGTCTGATTTACTTCACTTAGCATAATGTCCTCATGGTTTAACCATGTTGTAGCATGTGACAGGATTTCTTTCCTTTTTACAGCTGAATACTACTCCAGTGTATGCATATACCACATTTTGTTTATCCATTCATCTGTCGGTGGACATTTTGGTTGCTTCTACCTCCTGGCTATTCTAAATAATGCTGCAATGAACTGGGGTGTTCAAATACCCCCTTTAAGACCCTGCTTTCAGGAAGCCTAGATAGCTCGGCGGTTGAGCATCTTCCTTTGGCCCAGGGTATGATCCTGGAGTCACGGGATCAAGTCCCACATCGGGCTCCCTGCATAGAGCCTGCTTCTCTCTCTGCCCATGTCTCTGCCTCTCTCTCTGTCTCTAATGAATAAATAAAGAAAATCTTCAAAAAAAAAAAAAAGACCCTGTTTTCAATTCTTTCAGATATATATCTAGAAGTGAGACTGCTGGACCATTTAGTAGTACTATTTTTAATTTTTTGAAGAACTCTCCTACTGTTTTCCATACAAGCTGTGCCATTTTACCATTTTGCCAACAGTGCACAAGGATTCCAATTTCTTTATATTCTCACCAACACTTATTATTTTCTGTTGGCCTTTTTTGGGGGTAGTAGCCATCCTAATGTGAGATGACATCTCATTGTCAGTTTCATTTATATTTTTATGATGATGAGTGATGTTTAGCAAATTTCCCTATGTTTATTGTTTGTTTGTATATAATCATTAGAGAAATGTCTATTTAAGTCCTTTGATCATTTTCAAGTCAGGTTAGTTTTTGGGGTAACTGGGTCACTCAGTCAGTTAAGCATTTGACTCTTGATTTCAGCTCAGGTCAGATCTCAGGGTTCTGGGATTGAGCCCCAAACTGAGGCTCCTTGATCACCAGAGAGTCTGCTGGGTATTCACTCTCTCTCCCTTTCCTTCTGACCTTCCACCCTCCCCACTCACACATTCTCTCTCTAAAATAAATAAATAAATCTTTTTTTTTTTAAGGTTTTATTTATTCATTTGAGGGGGAGAGAAAGAGCATGAACAGTGGGGGAGAGACAGAGGGAAAAGGAGAAGCAGACTCCCTGCTGTGCAGAGAGCCTGACAAGAGGCCCGATGTCAGGACCCCAAGATTATGACCTAAGCTGAAGGCAGACACTTACCCATCTGAGCCACCCACGTGCCCCTAATTAAATAAATCTAAATAAATAAATAAGGTTCATCTTCTTGTTAAGTGCTAATTCTTTATACATTCTAGATATTAACCCCTTATCAAATATATGATTTGCAAATATTTTCTCCCATTCACTCTATTGTTTGTGTCCTTTGATGTACAGACATTTTTAAGTTTGATGTAATCCTATTTATGTTTGACTTTGTTGCCTATGACTCTGGTGTTATATCTAAGAAATCTTTCTTAAGTCTAGTGTCATGAAGCTTTTGGTCTCCATTATCTTCTTTAGGTCTTTAATCCACTTGAGTTAATTTTTGTGTATGGCATAAGATCTTTTGTATGTGGCAGACCCATGCTTTGAGAGAAAATCTAAAGGCTCATGACTATGGGATTTATGTTTTCAATTCCCATTTGTCCTATGAGTTCAAAGTCAAAAAGAATTATTGATTTGCCTCTCCAAACCTGTTCCACCTAACTCCTATCTCAGCAAATACTGCTCTCCTTCACTCAGTTGCTTACCCTTCACTCTTTAACTTCTTTCACACCTGGTATCTGATCTGTCGATTTTTCCTGCCATTTTGCCCAAATATATGTCAAATTATTTTGCCATCTTCACCACTACCACCTTCGTCTAAGCCAAGGCTTGGCAAGCTCTTTCTGTAAAGGGCCATATAGTAAACATTTTAGACTTTGTGAGGCAAAATTGAGAATATTATGTAGCTAGTTACGGAACAAGAGAGAAAACAGATTTTCACAATATTTTGGGGCAATATTCATGATATAATGCCTAAGCACAATTTTTTGATAATACTGCAGTAAGGAAAATGGAATTCTCTTATCTAGGGATAAAATTGTTTTAATTGGGGCTCAAAGTTAGTGTTCTCTATCATCAAAATCAATGGCAAATATGTATCCATTAATGCTGATCTGCAATGAGATTTTACCTATTTCATCTTTTTAAAACAAGATTTTATTTACTTGACAGAGAGAGGGAGAAAAAGCACAAGCAAGGGAAAGTGGCAGAGGGAAAGGGAGAAGCATGCTCCGTGCTGAGCAAGGAGCCCAACGTGGGGCTCAATCCCAGGACCCAAGGATCATAACCTGAGCCGAAGGTAGACGCTTAACTGAATGAGCCATCCAGATATCCCACTATTTCATCTTTGATAATACCTTTTCCCACAGATAGTTACTGCCAAATACTGATGACAATCCATAGACACAGGATTTTACTTAAGCATATTCATTGTTTGGAAGGCATTTATAGAATTTTGTTAGATTACTCTCCTGGTATTTGCCTTTAGCCTAACATTACATTGTTGTTTGATCACTTCCAATTTTAGGCTAGGTGGAAGATCCTCAATTGTACAGTGAAATGGATTTTAAAATATGGAAATTTCCTTTGCTTTTGCATTGAGGTTTGAAAAAATGCTGCTGAAACTATAGTTCACTTCTTGTTTTAATCTTTTGACAGCCTGGGAAGTATAAAAAGCAGCTTGACATTAGTTGTGATTCAAACATTAATTGTTGTCAAAATGTTACTACCACAGTATAAATTTTGCATGTAAGCACTGTTTTGTCTTGCAATTTTAGGCTGAATTTGTTGATAAACATCAAATCTGCAGCATAAGCTAATTCTCCTCACAGCTATTCAATGTTGGAAAACACTGGCTGAGAGTGGTTCTTCTTGTTCGGAAAAATTTAAATATTCGTTCTGAGCTCAAAATAAATCACAATAAACTTTACTACTACTAAGCTACTGAATTTCTGTGTGATAGGGAAAACTGGGGTATTAAGGTTCCATTTAACAAAAATTCCAAAAGTACTCATAGCAAATAAAAACAAATCAATGTAGTTGTATTCCAGTAAAGCTGTATTTATGGACACTGAAATCTAAATCTCACATACTTTCCATGTGTCATGAAATTCTATTCTACTTTTAATTTTTTCCAACCATTTAAAAATGTGATAACCACTCAACTTGTGAGCCATCCAAACACAGGCCCTTGACTAGACTTGGCCTATTCCTGGCCTCAGCCATCAGCAACTCTCAGCTATACAACTACAATGATTGTATAAATGGCTCCCTTATTTCCGCCACTAGTCCCCTGTGGTCCAACCTCCTCACAGCAGTGCTTTTAAATCATATCCTATCATTCTATTCAAAACCCCTCAAAAGCTCCACAGTGGGAATTGAATAAAACCCAAACTTTGGCCTACCAAGATTCTGTACAATCTAATCCCTGCCTATCTTCTTCTACTCTCCTAAGCTATACTCAAGACACTGGCCTTCCCTCAGGCCTCTACACAAACCAAGGCAGTTCCTGTCTCAGAGCCTTTGCACTTGCCATTCCTGCGACTTGGGACTTTCACCCTCTAAATTTTCGCATGGCTGCCCCCTTCTCCTTACAGGTCTCAACTCTATGTTAGCTATTCAGAAACAACTTTCTAGCCACTCTAGCTAAAATCGCCTCCTACAGGTACTTTCTGTGAGTTATACTGTTTTATAGCCTTTATTAACCTTCTTCGTACTCAAATTACCTTACTTATGTGCTTACATTTGATATCTACATCTCTGTTGTAAATGTTGTACATGTTGTGAGGGGGAGGGGGATATCAAAGCAAGGAGGAGAAGTGGGAGGAAGAGAAAGACAGAAGTGCCCAAACCTGACACAGCTCAGCAGTAAGGACTGACATAAAAAAAATAGGGAAATAAAATTTCATTCAAACTGGAATTTACCTCTATACAAAAAACAGGAATATACAATTTTCCCACAGTTTATGATTAAGACAATTAGGTTTTAGAATTCACAAAGAACAAAGTATCAGAGCTTACAAAGAGCCTGAGACATGCCAAAACAAATAGGAACTGACCATTTGATAAGCTAGTAACAGAAAGTAAAATAAAATAAAAATTAAGACTTTTATTTTCATGAAACGTATCCCAGCCTTATTAAAATATTTTCTCCAAGTGTTTTTTACACCATTTCCTATTTTGAGTGGCACTTCAGAGCTAGACAAAAACTTTCTTCTGTCCTTATTTTGATACTCTGCTCCAACATGCACAAAATATATACCTTTTTTTTTCTGTAAAGAAAAGTATATTCAAGAAGTAAGGCTTTGATGATTGAAACGACTTCAACATTTGTGAGAATCAAGTTCATACAAAATTAGGAAAGGCTGTTCACTCAAAAAAAGTAGGACATCCACAAAATAATAAATGCTCCAAAAATATCTTTCTGGGACAATAAAATCATAGGCAATTTAACCTTTAAAAGTAATCTCACTGAAAAGTCAGAGGAAGAAATAGTAATAGTTTTCTTTTTCCCCTCACTGATTTCCAACATGATAATGTGTTGTAAAGGCCATTACTACAGGATTTGTCTTATCACTCTCCAACGTAGCTCCTTGTATTCTTTTCCACGTTTACTACAATCAGTGTTTATACTATTCAAAATTCTCTTCTGGCAGCTACTAAGATATAATTTTCTAGTAAACAGTAGAGGATAAAAAAAATATGTGGGGGGAGGAGCAGGGGAGACGCAGAATGACATTTTCCCATTACAGTAAATTTTTAAAAGCAACTCCAAATCATAAAACCAATGCCACTAGAGACAAGAAAACTGCTAAGCTTCTGGGACTCCATTACAAAAGCAGGTAGATGTGTCAAAATTAATATTTCAAATTATAGTTGTAAATACATCCCAGCTGTTAAATTGTGATTAAATTTTTCAAAGCATAGTTAAAGGAGTTATTTCTGTTCTCCTGGTGGGCTTGTTTCTAAGATGTGTAACTGTAATTGATGTTTTCAGGAATGTGAAAAGGAGATGGTTAATAATTACTCTCTCATTTCCCATTTCTTTGGGAAAAAATACCAAACCCCACTTACTAAGTTATATATTTATATATCCTATACATCCTAAATAAATGGTTTCATATTACATTTGATAACTCTAGGGTAATCACATGCATATAGTACAAAATAACAACTAATTACTTCTAAGGGATGAGGAGAAACAGCTGAAAACAGGGAAAACATTTATTTTGGGACTAAAAACAGAAGATAATCACTTCCAAAAAAAAAAAAGAAGATGAACACTTCCCAAATCCACTTTTTTTTTTGGCACTGGCAAAGAATAAGGAAACACATAAGTTACTCCATTTAATTTTTGAATTAAAATATAATTAAAACATTTACTTTAGCACCTATACACATTTATTAGGATTATAACAAAAGTTGGTTCCCAGAAGTTGTGAGAGTTACTTTCATCTAAAAAACTAAAAAAAAAAAAAAAAAAAAAACCTAAAAAAAAGGAAATAACTTATTTTTTAACTTCCCTTACTCAAGAGGTATAAGAATCAATTCATTTTCTTCAAAAAGAGAAAAATAGGTTTAAAATTTAAAAATTATTCACTCTATGCAGATAAGCATTTGCAAACATATCACAGTTAATCCACAAACACCATTACATATCTTCTATCATATTTATGTGTTTATATATAATATTCTATATTATACCAGCCCACTGAGAATTTTAAGTTATCATGTTATATAATCTACTTAACATTGCAATCAGTTCACAAATAATCCATTTAATCTGGGATTCTGTAGTAAATGACATGACATTCATGTGACACTATTCCAAATGTGTCTGCTTTAACATAGAAAATTAGTTCCACATAGTTGAGTATCAATAACCCATTCAATGTAGAATGCCCTGGTACCGCAGTCAGCTTTGTACTGTTACTTATCATAAATTTATCTTCTCCTGAAAATATTTAACCAAGAATATGAGAAATAAAAAGAAAAAAAGCCTTCAAAGGTACATCATGAATAGCTTCACATCACATAAATGCAGAGATTGTTAGACCTTAGCAGGATCTCAAGATATTTTCAAAAGTATTTAGCTACTCTTCAGGCCTGTAGACAACCTGCTGTGAGCAGGTGGATAGAAGAAATCATGCCACACAAAGAAACAGGCCAATAGCAGTTAGTCGGCAGCTCTGCTTCCAAATGTTCAAACTACGTGACTACACAAAATCAAAATCTAGTATGTAAAATGCTAACAAGAAACAACACATTAAATCCCAGCAGACAAATTACACTGTAAGAAATGGAAGACTATTTGAGTTGTTCAAAGTAAAACTGAAGAGCCTCTTTCAAGGTAAAAAAAAGAATGCTTCACAGGAATAGAGTGTAGTCAAAAAAAAAAAAAAAAAAGGAATAGAGTGTAGTCACAGAAATTAAAAAGAAAAAGAAAGTTCTATTTGTTTCATGCTAGATAGGTGCTAGGGTGTATGAAGACATACAGTAAGCTCTACATGTACAGAACACAGAAAATCATTTGATCCAATACTTAACTATATGCTGTAGGATAGAAATCATTCTGTGTATTAAAAACAGTCCTAATTTTTGTTAAAGTTCTAAAATAAAATGTGAAAAGTTCATTAACTAGATGATAAATTCATCTTCTGCTGAAAAGTGAATTTAGTTCATCTACTCCTAATTTTAAATGATAAAAACCCAAACTGTTGTTGACACAGGGAAGCATGAAAAAACCAATACATTTTTCTTCTACAAGCACTCTTATTTAGGAAAGGTTTTGTTTATGAGTTAACCACTAGCCACATGTG
Organism: Canis aureus; assembly: GCF_053574225.1. Classification (NCBI taxonomy): domain Eukaryota; kingdom Metazoa; phylum Chordata; class Mammalia; order Carnivora; family Canidae; genus Canis; species Canis aureus. The sequence continues at coordinate 11,087,870 of NC_135627.1, forward strand.
TCTACTGGGGACTTGAAATGTGACTAGTACAATTAAGAAACTAAATTTCCCATTTTATTTAATAGTAAATAATTTAAAAATAGAAGCTGTGGAATACACTTTTCTTTACACATGATTTCATTGTTCTGGTACGACTACATTTCACATTCATCATTCTGTTGCTTGAGCTGTTATCAGTATATTCTTATATGCATGTCAGGCGTGTTGTTCCTGATACCACATTAATAATTTTTTATATTATTTTGTCTTGAAATGCTAACATTTTGAATATACGGAGTTAAACGAAATGGATTAGTGAAATTAATCTCACTTGTTTTTACCTTATTTATTTATTCATGAGAGACACACAGAGAGGAAGAGACACAGGCAGAGGGAGAAGCAGGCTCCCTGCAGAGAGCTCAATGCGGGACTGGATCCCAGGACCCCAGGATCACAACCCAAGCCAAAGGCAGACACACAACAACTGAGCCATTCAGGTGCCCCTTGCTTTTACCTTCTTAATGTGGCTACTCAGAAACGTAAAACTGTGTGTATATGGTTCATTAGATTTCTATTGGACAATGCTGCTCCATTTTATCACTTTTTAATTTGGTAATTTGAAAATGAGACGATACCTTCCCACAATAGAAATGAGAAATGACTGTATATTCTCAGATTATACCACTTAGACCTACTTTTTTTTTTTTTTTTTTTTAAGATTTTATTTATTTGGGGATGCCTGGGTGGCTCAGCAGTTGAGTGTCTGCCTTTGGCTCAGGGTGTGATCCTGTGGTCCTAGGGTCGAGTACTGCATCCCGGAGTCTGCTTCTTCCTCTGACTGTGTCTCTGCCTCTCTCTATCTGTGTCTCTTATGAATAAAAAATTAAAATCTAAAAAAAAAAAAAAAAAAATTAAAATCTTAAAAAAAAAAGAATCTGTGAATGTCAGATGTTTGGAAATTAAAGAAAATTGATAAAACAACTAAGAAGGCTGCCATATGAACATAGCTTAATTTGATGACTTCTTAGAAGAAATAAAATCTAAATCTTAAAAGTGTAGATAAGACAGATTTCTTTGTTTTGTTTTTTGTTTTGAAGATTTTATTTATTTATTTAGGTAGTTATTTAGTTATATATTTATTTATTTGAGAGCGTGCACATGTGCAGAAGAGCAAGAGCACAAGAGTGAGCACATGAGCAGGGACAGGAACAGAAGCAGATTCCACACTAAGTGGAGCCCGACAGGGCCCAATCCCACAACCTTGAGTCACAACCTGAGCTGGAACCAAGAGTCTGAACGAATGCTCAACAGACTGAACTACCCAGGTGCCCCAAGACAGATTTAATTTCTGAAATTACAAAATGCAAGAGGTCTATCCATGCATTCATCTCCTCATCCATTTGTCCAGTTACTGAGACTTTACATTTGCCAGGAATTCAGCACAACAATAATAATTAAAGGTCAAATCAAAACTGAAATTTTTGATCAATTAAAAAGTTAGTAATCTATGAAATTCATTATCCAAGTGATGGTACATGCCAAATTACCATTTATTTTTAAAGAAATTCATGGATAATATTAAGCTTATGGGGTTTACCAATGAAAACCAGGAAAATAGATAATGTGATATGACTGAATTTCATTGGATGCATAAGGAGCTAATTCCTAAAGAAAGGGTATGCTTCTTCCCCAATTATTTTATCATCTAATCAGATAAAGATGTTAATTGCTACTTTTCATGTAGTCACAGGGATTCAGTTATAAAACTAAATAGGTGTTGGGACGCCTGGGTGGCTCAGCGGTTGAGCCTCTGCCTTTGGCTCAGGGCGTGATCCTGGAGTCCTGGGATCGAGTCCCACCTCAGGCTTCCGGCATGGAGTCTGCTTCTCCTTCTGCCTATGTCTCTGACTCTCTCTGTGTCTCTCATGAATAAATAAATAAAATCTTAAAAAAAAAAAAAAAAAAAAAACCTAAATAGGTGTTAAGTACTCACATAACCTTAGGATGCTAGACTAGCTACCTAGTAGAACATGCTAGGAACTGCAAAACTAACAATTGCCCCACCTTAAGAGAATCTCCCACCTTAAGAGAATATGAAAAATTAATCAGTGGAGGTGAGTTCTTAAGCTAAGAACCCAATACTTTGGGTTCAAGGTTGAATACTTTAAGCTAAGTGAAAGGGATTTTATAAGAATCACTTGGTTTTCCATGTATCTCCTGGTTTTGAAGGACACCTAGGTAAGATCAGCAATTGTTTTGGTGACAAAGCAGGAAGAAAAGAGTTTGATGAGGCATGCATTTATAATTATTTCTTGTGGCCCAGATATAGATCATGCAGAAGAAACCCAAGCTAGGTCATTATGAGAGATCTTGTTCAATAGGAAAACCTGGAGCGATGTGAAACGGGAGGGTAAAGGCAATTGAAAAAAAACAAGCAGACTTTAAGAGTTCTGCAGGTGAGAAATTCTCCCAAATCCACAGAAGTGTCCTTAAAGACAACAGCCAACTTTGGATGCTTGCCATGCCCCCAAAATAATGAATGACCGGTTACATTAGCCTGGGTCACCCTAGTTCTTACCATGTTCCTCCTCTCTTTACCCCAAACTTCAACTTTGGAGAGAACTCGGAATGCAAGTACGAAGTGGGAGAGTATATAAAGCAAGGGAGAAGAAAGCAACAACACTCCCATCTCCCCACAGAAATTTCTCAGTCTGAGGTGGAAGTGCTTGAGATTCTATCTCTCTCTCTCTCTCTCCCTCCCCCTCTGCTGCCCCTTCCCCCACTCACATGCTCTCTCTCTCTCCCAAATAAATTTTTTTTTAATCTTTTTTAAATTTTTTTTTTAAAAAATCGAATCCCACATCAGGCTCCCGGAGCATGGAGCCTGCTTCTCCCTCTGCCTGTGTCTCTGCCCCTCTCTCTCTCTCTCTCTGTGACTATCATAAATAAAAAAAAAAAAAGATTAAAAAAAAAAGAATAAAAAGGAATTTACTGAACTGTATCCTTATGATAAAAAAAATATTTCTGGGAATTATTCTAAATACATATCCAGCATTAACATAGCTAGGAACTCTACATATGAAAGGGCCATCAAGTTACCTACCTGCAGTCATTGAGAAGGAAACTGAAAATATCCTGATATGCCGCTTTGGGGAGCAGTTCCTTCCCCTCTCTATACCCGCTCCTGGGAGGTTACTCTATGTCCCCAACCAGAACAAGTGTCACTGGCCACAGTACATTCAGTGCAGAGTACATTTAATGGAACACAAGTATTATAAACCCATGTTTTTTGAAGACACAATAAATGGATCTTAAGTAATGTGAAATTATGCACTGATATTTTTTCCAAGGATCTTAAAGTGTTTCACCTCATAGTTAGAATTTATAAGAAAATATGAGAGAATAAAATAACTGTAGCAAGCTACAAAATCAAAGTCAAAATATACAGCTCATTTCTAAGAGTTAAGATTTCTTAGAACCATAAAGAAAATATACCCAATGGCCTAGCTTAGAAATCAATTTAGTTATCAAATATTTAGTGGAGGCTTCTATCTCTAATAGAGGTATATGTGAATCTGCTATAGAGAGTTTTTATCTGTGATTCTCTTGATTTCTCTATGCTTTAAAAATCATTTTCCTGTATAAAATTCAGTTTCCTGTGCAAAATCAAGTTAAGGAAACATAAAAATATTTTCGTGTTAAAAAAAACCCTAAAAGAATAAGTATTTAGTACTATGGGGAGAAGGTTATGATTTTTTATTTGCATGTGACCATCACATGTTACATGGTGTTCTTTGTTTGGTTTTCCCTGGAGCCCTAAACCTTAACTAAGGTGAGCTGAAGGAATTTGGGCAGAATCTCTTTCAATAGCTGTCTACTTTAAAATGGAGGTTACTGATGACAAAGAACATTCAATCAATTCTGGATTTCAAGTCATTTTCTCAATGCAAGAAATCATACTTTGGAGGGAAAATATAGGTTAAAAAATTAAGACCATTCTATTTTTTTTTTAATTTTTTTTTAATTTTTTTTATTTTTATGATAGTCACAGTGAGAGAGAGAGGCAGAGACACAGGCAGAGGGAGAAGCAGGCTCCATGCACCGGGAGCCCGATGTGGGATTCGATCCCAGGTCTCCAGGATCGCGCCCTGGGCCAAAGGCAGGCGCCAAACCGCTGGGCCACCCAGGGATCCCCGACCATTCTATTTTTAAAAGGCATCAATGTGTTCTAGCAAGTCAAGCTGAACATAGCTCGCCTTTCTGCTGATCTAATGCTACACAATCTCAATTACACAGAAAAGAAAGGTAATGAAGTCATATTTTATAACTACAAACCCAAAATGGCAACAAAAATTTTTAGCAAAGCACACAGGATACTTTATGTAGGACAAAGTATGGTAACATACACTAACTTTCCTGGATGGCCTGAAAAAAAGAAATATTGATTCCTCGGAATAAGACTTGCTTCAAGATCCTCCAAAGTAGGAAAAATGTTTTCAACCATAAAATGTAGGAGATGAATAAATGTGGCTTCTTGCAACTGTATCTGTCAGTATTAACCACCCAGGTGCTAGTCAGGATTCTAGACTTGCCAGACTCCTCAAAGTAAATTATAGGAGTACTTACCTGTATCGTCCTCTGAATGCCATCGACGCTGACAGACAATAAGGGGGAAGCCAGGTTCCACGTGCTGGTCACATTTAGTTTCGACCCATCAACTTCCACCTGTTGTGACACCAAGTAAGATGGTTACCATGAAGAAAGACAGAAAACTGATCTCAAGTTCATTGCTGCATACAAAGCAGCAGCCATTTTAAACAGATGGCTCCCAAACAACCTGTCATGTTTACTGCTCCCTCCATGAAAGACAGGGTCCAACAAGAGTCTTCTCAGCCATCTCTGGGGAGAGGTGAAGGACCTGGGCACAGCTGCCTCTGGGTACTGAGGTTTCAAGTGATTTCCAGTAAGTAACAAACAGCCTTCTAACTCTAAACCTATCTGGACATGCTACATTTACTGCAATTAGACAAGTAATGCATATAAATTCCAGTGACATTTTGCAACCCAACATCAGGGCTTGCATATAATATCCTCTCCAAGGACCAAGAAAGAACTTTTTCTGTGTTAATTTTAATGAAGGACTATGCATTGTTATCTTAATTAAACAGAAGCTTTAATTAGGCAAAATTCTTTAGTGTTGAATATTAAAAGTCCATTTGAACTTTGCAAAAGTTCTGTCATATTTTTGTCGATCATAAATGACTAATTTCATTAAGTCATCATTTATGAAGATGTAAGAAAACCTTCATAATCTTTTAAAATAGATACTTTCAAGAGAAAAATTCTAATTTCCAAATAAATAATATAAAAGTAACTGAAAGAAAAAAAAAAAGCAATGTTAAATTAAAATAATAAGTATTGGGTGAAATACTTCACCCAAGTATTGGCAAGTATATTGGCTCAGCGGTTTAGCGTTGCTTTCAGCCCAGGGCCTAATCCTGGAGACCTGGGATCGAGTCCCACATCGGGCTCCCTGCGTGGAGCCTGCTTCTTCCTCTGCCTGTGTTGTGCCTCTGCCTCTCTCCCTCTGTGTCTCTCATGAATAAATAAATGAAACCTTAAAAAAATAAAATAAGTATTGTTAGTTATTGCTTCCTTTTCACTCACGGATTACCCAACTCGTGTATATGAGTGCTAAGAAGACAATAACTAATATTTTAACTCTACAGTAAACAACCTAACAAAGGGATATTTAAGTTTGTTCAGGGTTCAGAATAACCCTGTAGCAAAGTCAAGACACATGATCCCTAACGATTCCTTCCCTCTCTCTTAATTCTCTTAAACAATACTTAGTAAAATAAAAGATGTGGAGACGTTACTGTTTAGTGTGTTTAGTGTGTCCTTATACATCTATACGGACTTTAGATAGTGGGAAGAAGGAACATTGGCTTGGGTCTCACCTGACATTGCTGTTTTACTAAGTTAGAGCTACTTAACTAAGCTGGAGCATTTGACATCTCTGAACCTTAGCTGCCAAACTAAAATAGAGTAAAAATATCTATCCAAAAGGGTACTGTAAGATTAAAGAAGTTAACATATAAAACCCTCTACCAACATTCCTGTCATGGTAGGTACTAAGTATTTTCTCCTTTCTCCCATCCCTAATGGTTCCACTATCCTTGAATGAGTTTTAAAAATAAGGTCAGATAATCATACTACCTCATAAATTATTTACTATTAAAACACTAGATGAGAAAGATCTGTGAAGCAGCAATAATACATTTTAAAATTATCTATTTAGCACTTCTCCCCGAATTAAATATATCCTTATGTTATGAAAGATTTCCAAAAGAAGCTCCTAATAGAGTTTTTACAAATATTAAATGCTAAAGATACCTTTTAAAACTGAGAAAAATATTTGCTTTGACATGGCTTCTAAATTTAAAAAGATTTTAAAAGGCCAATGTTCAGTTATAAAAGTTTTATTTGTCAAAAAGGAAAGTTAGAAGCTATAAGGAAAAATTTTTAATGGCAAGCATTTAAAAATTTGTATTTGATATTCATTTTAAATCAACAGAGGTGACAGAATGAAATTGTAATTGTCATTTTTAGGACTTATGAGGGGGGGCTGGGATCCCTGGGTGGCGCAGCGGTTTGGCGCCTGCCTTTGGCCCAGGGCGTGATCCCGGAGACCCGGGATCGAATCCCACGTCGGGTTCCCGCTGCATGGAGCCTGCTTCTCCCTCTGCCTGTGTCTCTGCCTCTCTCTCTCTCTCTGTGACTATCATAAATAAATAAAAATTTAAAAAAAAAAAAAAAAAGGACTTATGAGGGGGAATTGAGAAAAGAATCCAATCTAGTCAACTTCTGTAGAGGAAGAATCAATTTACCACTGACTAAAGAAAACTATTTTTAAGAATGTTCAAACAAAATGTATCACACTCATATAATAGAATATCATTTGATAGTAAAAAAGAATGAAATGCTGATAGATGCTACTATGTGGACGAAGCCTGAAAACATACTAACTGAAAAGCCAGTTATAGAGGATCACATATTACATAGTTCCATTTAGAATGAAATGTTCAGAAGAGAAAAATCCATACAGACATAAAATAGATTAGTGGTTGCCTTGGGTTGGGAGTGTGGGGATAGATGGAAGGATCGAGGGATGACTATTATGGGATATGGGCTTTCTTATTTGACACAACGAAAATGTTCTAAAATGTGGTGATGGCTGCACAGCTCTGGGAATATATACCACAAGCTACTGAGTTGTACAATTCATACAAATTGTATGGTATGTGAATTATATCTCAATAAGGCTGTTAAAAAATAAGTAACAAATGAAAATAGAAAGGAGGGATTTTGCTTTTTTCAAAAATCAGAAGCAATATTTTGTGAGAAATTAAAGACCTAAAAAAATGGATACACACACAAACATACACATACACCATGTTCATGAAATAGAAGTTTTAGTATTATTAAGATATAAGTTCTCTCCCAAACCAATTTATATATTCATTGTAATATCCCAACAGGTTTGTTTTGTTTTGTTTTGTTTTGGTAGCGGATTCTAAAATACATGGAAAAGCAAGGATATAGAATAAAGATAATTTTGAAAAATTAACAAATTTGGAGAACTTACGTCCCGTGACTTTAAGACTTCTCAATCACTTGATGAGATGAGCACTGGGTGTTATATTATATGTTGGTAAATTGAATTTAAATAAAATATTTTTTTAAAAGAGACTTCTCATTAAGCTACACTAATCAAGACACTGGTGTAAGAATAGACATAGTCATTAGTAGAAGAAAATGAGAGTTCAGAGACCTATATATAAAGGGTTAATGGTTTTTTTTAAAGTGCTAAGACATTAAATGGCAAAAACAGTTTATGAACAAATAGCACTGAAACAATTAAACATCCATATTCAAACAAATAAACCTGACTTCTATCCCACAATTTAAAAAAAAAAATCAATTCAAAACCATGAAAACTAAATATAAAGTGTAAAAATAAAAAACTCCTAAGAGAAAACCTTAATGATCTTGATCCAGGCAAAGATGTCTTAGGACATAAGAAATATAAATCTTTTTTTTTTTTTTAAGAAATATAAATCTTATAAGTAAAAACAGATGAATTAGACTTCATCAAAATTATAAATTTATTTGAAAGACACTGTTAAGGAAAGGGCAGTTGAGCCCCAGGTTGGGGGAGAATATTTGCAAAACACATAAAGGATCAGAGTCCAAAATCTCAGGTGGATGCCTGGGTGGCCCAGCAGTTAAGCATCTGCCTTCAGCCCAGGGCTTGATCCTGGGGTCCTGGAATTGAGTCCCACATCAGGCTCCCTGCATGGAGCCTGCTTCTCCCTTTGCCTGTGTCTCTGCCTCTCTCTCTCTCTCTCTTTCTCTCTGTGTCTCTCATGAATAAATAATTTTTTAAAAAAGAATTCTCTTTCATAAGACAATAAGAAAACTGACTGAATTTCTTTAAAAATGGGCAAAAGATTTGACCAGACACTTCATCGAAGAAGAGAAATGGGGCAGCCCGGGGGGCTCAGTGGTTTAGTGCCGCCTTTGGCCCAGGGCGCAATCCTAGAGACCTGGGATCGAGTCCCATGTCGGGCTCCCTGCATGGAGCCTGCTTCTCCCTCTGTGTCTCTGCCTCTCTGTGTGTGTCTCTCATGAATAAGTAAATAAAATCTTTAAAAAAAAAAAAAAAAAAAGAGAAATGGACGATAAGCACATCACTGAGTGGTCATTAGGGAAAAACAAAATTATAATGAAATAGCACTGTCCATCCACAAGAATGGCTAAAATGAGTGATAATACTAAGAGCTGACAAACATGTGAAGTAACTGAAACTTTCATACACTGCAGACAGGAATGCAGAATAGATCTGCTTTAGAAAACCCCAGAGGAGTGGAGACATATGTACACATAGAGTGTGCATGAACGTTCACAGAAGCTTGTTTATGATAGCAGAATATATACACAGAAAGTTTACATCTACCTCATACTGGAAAGACCCCAAAAGTCCAATGAACCAAATATAATGGACAAAAACAGTATATCCACACAACAGAAAAAGAGCAATAAGCATCTCAAAAGTATTCTGCTAAGTGAAAGAAGGCTGGCGCAAAAGAGTATATGGAACATAAGTATGATTCCATCTATAGAACATTTGAGAAAAAGCAGAGACCAGGTCAGCTGTTGCTAGGGGCTACGGGTGTATGAGGATAAGCTTGATTAGCAAAGGGCATAAGTGAACTCTATGCGGTGAAATGTTCTAAATCTTGATTTTGGTGGTGATTATATGACTGTACAGATTTGTCAAAACTCAATCAAACCATACAATTAAAGAGTAAACTTTTTTATTAATTATATCTCAACAAATCTGACTTTTTTTTAAAGATTTTATTTATTTATTCATGAGAGGCACAGAGAGAAAGAGGCAGAGACACAGGCAGAGAGAAAAGCAGGCTCCATGCAGGGAGCCCGATGTGGGACTCAGTCCCAGGACTCCAGCATTATGCCCTGGGCTGAAGGCAGACGCTTAACCTCTGAGCCACCCAGGGGTCCCAAGAAATCTGACTTTTAAAAACAAAAACAGAGTTGCCTGGGTGGCTGAGTCGGTTAAGCGTTTGACTTGATTTCAGCTCAGCTTGTGATCTCAGAGTCTTGAGATAAAGCCCCATGTCAGGCTCTGCACCTAGTGAGGAGTCTGCCTGAAATTCTCTCTCTCTCTCTCTTCCCCTCCCTCCCTGCTCTCAAATAAATAAAAAATCTTTAATAATAATAAAAAAGTCTTTAATAAAATAAAATGATTTTAAAAACAAAAACAGAGGGAAGGAAGTCTACTTCTTCAAAAACTGAAAATAGTTATGTTTGAACCACCTTTATCTTCCCTTACTAATAATTTATCTACCTGCATCCTCTGCTACTGGATGAGTGAACATGAATGTTAATTTGGGAAGAAAGACAGAAGGAAAGTTTCTTCTAGACAGAAACCCAGGGGGAAAAGTCCTTTTCAAGTTCTATGAATTACATGAAGGAAAGACACAGAGGGCAGATGAGAGTATCAGAAATCAAAGATCAGAGACCTCCCCATCTCCTTTGGGTAGGAGGTAGAAATGGAAAGAAATGTGTGAAAACATTCTGACAAGTATCAGGTATCCTAAAAATATCTGCGCTGGAGGTCTACTTCTGGTCCATAGTCTGGAGAGGCAGTAGGCTTCTACTAAAGCCCAGTACTTGATGTCATGACATTCCTAATGTGGTGTGTAACCAAAAGCACAGCACTGACAGTGGAAGAAGCTGGATAGATGACGCAAGCACACCATGATAGGAATCCAGAAGTTTCTACCTGTTTTAGTGAGATAACAAAGTCTGGGCCAGGATAAAGACAACATAGTACAGAGAACTCCATGGCTACAGGCAAGTAGTAACCAGAACTATGGGTAGCATAGGCTTCTTCAGTGACAAAGAGGATAAATCATCACCTGACAGTCAGTCACAGGTCCAGGTCCTTGCAGCAAAGCCTTATAAAGACACCGTGGGTCTGCACTCTCTTTCCCACCTCTATAGTTATGAGGTGAGTCCAACCACGTGCCTAAAGACCCTTTTTGCCTGCACCCAAATTCCATCCAGCAGTGATGGCCGGAGTAAGGGAAAGAAACCTAAAGCACCATGGTATTGGAATGACACTGCTTACACTGAAGTGTTTCCTCCCCCTCTCCCTTTACTAAAGGTAGAAGGGAGAGGGCTTGTGAGGAAGAGGATGTGACAGACATGCAGAAACATTTCCTTGTAAACCCAAGAAGTAAGGAGCATAATTTTGCAACTTCACTTTATAACTGAAGCAAGGAAGTTATCATAGCTCCAAATCATAAACTACGAAGCCTATCTGCAAATTTAAATGAGGGAAGAAAACACGCTGAAAACGATCAGATGCCTTCTCAGTCCTCAAGCTGTAAACAGATTTCACCAAGAAGTATAATTCACAATAGCAGATGCAATGATTCTATTGATGCTTTCATTAGATGAGCAAAATCTAGATGTAAGTATAGGGCATGAGGAGAGCAGGGAATTTGAACATTATAATACTATAGATAGATTCCTGTTACTATGCCATATACACATTGTTTACACCTAATTCTTTAGCCAAGGGGGACTGAAACAGCAGATGTGGAGTAGAAGTGGCGTTTCACTATTACAACACTGAGAACCTGACATAAAGTACCACCCTATCTTTTCCATGCCAAAAACTAATGGGAAGTGAAATCTAGGACAATGGAAATCACAGATTTGATGAGAGGGTTTTAGAGTAATAGGCCTAACAAAGTTGTAGGCTGCCCATGCTTACACCCAACCAACTACCCGACTGCACATAATGATCAGAAAATAAGCAATACTGGATCTTCGGATACAATTTGCAAGACATTTTTATCAAGAAAAAGGGTAAATTCAGAGTATTATAACACAAGAAGAACTACTCAAGGAAACACAGGAAGAGTTCAGATAAATAATTCTGCAAAGTCTCAAAGATAACCATAGGAAACATGACTCCTCTTTTAAAAAATGAGCTCAAAGAAGAAAAACAAAGGTTCAAAGAAGAGATCATACAACAACAGAAGGAAATGAAAATCAAGCTGGTAGAACTCAGAAAAAAAATGAAGAGAAAAATAACATTATAAAGATAAAAGCCACCTTAAGAAGCAACCAAAAATAGAATCAATGAGACTACAAAGACAGACAAAGACATAGAGAAATCATATAAAATAAAACAGAAAAGACTAGCAATATAAAAATTTATAGAGAAGACAACAAACATGGAGGAGGGAGAAATGGGATTCAAAGAATATACAAAAGACGTTTTCAAAAAGGTTTATAAAGAAGAAAGAATAAATACAAATTCAAAGACATGACAGAGTAAAACTTTTCAAAATGAATAAAACCTTGAATTTGTAGGATGATGTTGTTTACAGAACTTTTAAGAATAAAGAGAGTTATGTGGAGATTTAGGCAAAATTAAGAAATCAGGCACAAGAAAGCAAAAACCTCAGGTCAGCCTTATTTCTCAAGGACAAAACTGATACATAAGACCACAGAGGAATGTGGTCCAAGTACTAAAAAGAAAAATGTTGCCCCCCAATTTTATACCCAGCCAAGATGTCCTTAAAGTATATCATATAAACACATCTTGTAGCATATAGAAGAACTTAACACCCTTTCTTTAAAAAGGAGGCATCTCTCTACAAATTGGTATGAAACCACACCCAAGAAATTGATAGCATTAATCATTTGTTAAGGAAAAAAAAAAAACCTCTAAGTGCATTTTGTAAATGTACAGAATATCTCTAGGAAAATATATAAGAAGAGAGGAGGGGTTGAGGGACAGGGATGGAAGGGAGGCTTGCTTTTTACTGTAAATCTATTCATACTATTTAAACTTTGTTCTGTATATGTTATATATTAAAAACTATAAAGGTGAGAAGTAAAAGGATCTATTTTCCTCTCTCATGGTATCATGAAGTCAATATTTACTTTATACCTTTCACTAATGGGCACACAACACATAACAGCTATTCTTCTAAAACTTCATTTTGGTTAAGACACAAATATTCATTTCAATTTCTCTGGTCATAGATGTCTTGATTTCATTTCCAGCACCCAATTTTGCAATGTATTTTAGACAAACCCTCTGTATCAACTCTTCCTAATCTGAAAAAGAGGCACCTGCATGAGCAATGCTGAAGATCTCATTTAGGCTAAAACTCTATGGTTTTATGGTTGCAAAGCCCTTTTATTTAAGATACACTTACTATTTCTGATATGGCAAATTCCAACATTCGAAAGGAACTTTGTTTTGCTCAGGGATAGGAAATTTTTAAGACCTTTCCTTTGACAAACAATAAAAATTAACAAATTAATTCAAATTCTGTGTGGGAATTAAAAAAAAACAGACCAATAATAAAATGACAAATGACATAATACTCTGGGGTACAAATAAAATTTCATACCTTTGAGGCAGACAGTATCACGGAAATGTTCTAAGCACTATGAAAATACTAAACTACTTTAAATTATTTTAAAACTATATTTAAAAAACAACCCAAAGACACAACATCTTTGTTTAGAAACCCTAACCCAGATATACAGATTTCATGTATTTAGTTTAAATAGACCTAGGACTCAAGTGCATGAAATCTACATTAATTATCACATGAATTCTGACCCACACTCTTGGCAGATGACCCCCTCTTTTCTTTACCCAAATTGAAGCCACAAGACATCAGTCCTCTTATTTTTTGGCATCATTGAACCATCTTTCCTTTACTGATATCTCACACACTGACTGCTTCCTCTGCCTCTGTGCACGTACAGGACTCCTATATTTTCACAGATGGGGAGTTGACCCACTATGCCCTCCAACCACCAAACTGCTTCTTTCCTTTATTTCTCTGATAGGCTCTAGAACAAGTGTTCGGTACCTTTTCTCCTACTGTGTAACTTTTTCTCATAACCTTCTACAATCTGGCTGCTAAAACAGTATTCTGAAAGTTTACAAATCTTCTTTAGCAATTATATACTCTTTTCTTAATTCTCATTACTGTTTACTCCTCACAGGAAGAAAGAACTCTCAGGAGGAGGTGATATTTATGACGAGGTCTGAAAAGTGAGTAGAAATTAGTTGGTAGCAGTGGGTGGGTGGTAATATCCAGAGGAAATATCCCAGAGGGAATTTCATGTAAAAAGTCCCAGAGGCAAAAAAGAGTTTACTCCTGTAACCAAGGTGCCAAGGACAAAAAACCAAGGTAAGCATGGTAGCCAGTTGGGGGGAAATGGGAAAACTGAAGGATTCCAATTTGAGAGTAACATCATCAACTTGGTCTTTTTTAAAGATCGGTCAGGCTACAGCTTGGAGAATGAATGAGACGAAACAAAAACGAAAACTATAGTAGTCTAGACAGCTGGTAGTGGGGGTATAGCTAGTCTATAATCATTAAGCAGGATACTCAGGAGTAGTATAAATTGGGGAAGGAAAGTAAAAAGTGTGAATAGAGACGTCATGAAATAGTCATGAAGAAAAGAGAGATGAGCTTATCAGAAAACCAGAAAAACTACCACCCAGTGTTGAATGCTCAGCCACAGCAGGACGTCATGCACAATCTGCTTCTGGTGTATAGTTTTCCCCAGCAATGCTCAGGTACATTGCGTGTTGTAGCCATAAAGAAACTGGCTAAGTTCATCTAAGTTTGAGAATAATGGAAGAACAAAGGGGTTGAGGAAGTTGAGGGTATATGTAAGCAAAATACTACAATTATAGGCCAGGGTATCTAAGCTGGATAAAGAATAGAAAAACAGGAATGGGATCCATGGATGGAGAGAAAATATAAGGACTAATGGTTATACTGAGGCAGAGAGATAGACCATGAACTGGTTGCTGGCCTTCAAATGCACAGGAGGGACCTTAGAAGTTGCCAAGAGGGAAGGGAGGTAGTGATATAGCCAGGTGATATGAACTTCAAAGAACAAGGGTTTTCCAAGAGGGAGGGGAACATGGCCTAGAACAGTACTAGAGGAAAAAACAGTCTTACTTCCCATCTCAGAAGGGCATGTATTATGGGAGAAAAACAACCACCAGGTTTCTGTGGAGGCAAGTAAGTGGCAGAATATTCAGAGAAAATGTCTGAGAATACAGGGCAGTTTGTTGACAACAAAGCAAGAGACAGAGGGCACAGTGGGAAGGGGAGAGAGGAAGGGGACAGATGATGTTGAAGAGTGTGGATGACTAGGGAGGCTTTCCAATGGCCCAGCTTCCCTCCACAACAATCCCACTTGCACCTGCTCCTCCCTCTCACCTGGACTACTGCAATAAACTAGTCTTCCAAGTGTATTTTTCTGGATCTCCAATTGGTTCTTCTCACTACAGGCAGAATAGTCTCTGGTAAACATAAACCTGATCACTTATAAAATTAGAAAGAAAGGGGGTAAAAACTATGAGAATGACCAAATAAAGGTCCTGACTGCTTTTGGAAAGTGTAAACTCCAAAAAAGATGTGTAATACTGCAACCTTCAGTACGTGAACATCATCTCAGCATTCTATAACCATTAAAGATTACACTCTATTTAAAGTATTGATATTTAAAGTTCAAATTAAACAGAGAAAGGCTATGCAACCCATCTTAACACACCATTTTCTGCAAAGATGCCCCCACCTAAAGAGGATTACTTAAGTTACTCATAAGAATGTTTATGATGTTTAAAACCACCCTCCAAAAACATGATTCTTTCTTACTTCAAGAAAGCATTTTCTCATATATAACAATCTACTGGTAACTTTGTACTTCATTAAAAGCATTTAATTGCATTTGTGGTACAAATAATGTTGATGTGGAATATTTTCCATGAGTTGTTGGGAACATTCAATTTTCCTATCTACGTAACCATAAGGGAAAAAGAAAGTGCACACCCAAAATTAATTTGACATTTGAGAGAGATTACTTACATCCTTTACCATTAAAAAACAAAAAAAGGCACTTCCTCAGAGGTACCTCATGACACAGTTAAAATGTTGTAACTCCATTTGCAATAACCACCTGCTAAATGAGTTTTTTCAACAGTAGGAATGTAAAACTTACAAAACAAAGTATTTGCCAAAAAGGTTTTCCAGAAATAATAAAAATTTGGGAAGATACAGGCTGTAAAAAGAGTTTCTGATTCACCATACAATTCTTCTTATTTTGTTATACACAAATTCTTTTTTGTCATGAAGTGTTAAAATTAGCATTGTGCAGAATTAGATCTAAGATAAAAATCAAGGTATTCATTCCACTACTTTAAAAAGACTTTTATCACATATTTTGCTTCTATTTCTGAAAACAATATGAAGGATAAAAAAGATCTCTTGATCAAGCTATAACTACTTTTCAGAAAAGAATAATTAGTGTCTGCTCATTAGACTTTCATAGCACATCTTAAAAATTATCAGTTTGCACAAAATATGGAAAAAGATGTGCAGTTTTCTGATTTGACTAGGCTGGAAAGGATCCTAGAAAAGCATATTCCAACCCAACCCTCTCCTCCTCCTATTGCACGTATAAGGAAATTAAAGAAACATATAAATTATGGAAGCAAGAGAGGCAATTATCCTACAATTCTCAGAGTATTTCACTGAAATCCACATGTCAAAAGCAAAAGTAACACTTATAATCTAAATACTAAGGTATAATGCTTCTCTATGGCAGATACTCTCTGCTTATTTGTACCTTGAAAGAAGACTATTCTAGAGATAAAGATGCTTATTGATTCTTTTTGGTTTTTATCTCTTAATTACTGCTAACAAAAATATGATTATTTAACTGTATATCAAATTGATGAGGTATGTCCAACATTCCCTAATAACAAAGGAATCTATAGGCCATGCAGTTAACTACATGGGGATATTACCACCATCTACCATCATCATAGCTCACTGACTTCTTCTACATACACTGAGTCTAAATATGTGAAACACAAACAAGTTTTTTTTTAAAAAAAAATTCTGTAGTTGCAATGTTGACAATAAGAAACATAACTTTCCTAAAATTTAGGTCTAATAACTTTGCTAACTTACTTGCTTTAATTTCTCAGGTAAAACATGATAAAAATAACTCAGACATTTTTATTAAATTATAATAATAATTCCTAACATTCTAATATAAACTACAGCACAATCTTAATTAGTTCTTAATATGATATAACAAATGTAGGTTTTCTTTATCCTGCTTTCCTATTTACTAAAATACTTCTTCCAAAATATAGTCATGATACCTCTACTCCCCTTCCAGAGGGAAATGAGATGCTAGTTTTCTGAAGACAAAAGGAAACAACCATTTTTCTTAAGTTTCTTCTTTACCACCATCGCCTTGGAAACAGTCTTTTACTTCTCTCCCAAAAAGATATGTAATAATGACAAAAACATCAAAGGGATTAGACACCATGATGGTGAAGATCTGTTAATCTGTCACAAAAGATTATATTAAATATGCATGTGTTATAAATGTAATTAAATATATCTCAAAGGATGTGAATTGCAAAAAACGAATTTTAGGTACTCATCTACAATCAGCCAGGTTAACTAGTTTCTCTTTAATTATCGCCTCATTAATTGATCAGTCACAACTGTAATTTCAGTCATATGGCTTAAAAAAAATCCTGCATTATTTTGCCTACATTTTAATTATAGTAGTAATTTTTTTGGATTGGTGTGATAAGGTCATTCTCTGCAGATAATACTGTAAATTATATCATGCTTAAGGAATAACTGTAAGTAGATGGGTTTAACATAATGAGCAAGCAAAACTGCCTTTACTTCTCCTACCAAATCTACCAAATCAAGATGGAATCTTGCGTTTTCACTGTAGTTTTGTCAAGAGTCAGTATGTCTATATTTGAACCTCAGGTTCACAAGCTGCCTAACTGCTTGTGCCTCTGTTCTCACATTTTAGATCTGTGCTCACAGAGTGGTTATGAGGAACAAAGTCAAGCACTTAGAACAGTACCAGGCATGTAATTAGCCCTCAGCAAATGCTGGCTGTTGGTGAACGTTCAGTAGAGTGATACTATGTCCTCCCCCCACAATGATGACTGTTCTGGATCTATTTTTCAACAGGCCTGCTTTTGCTTGTTCTTCCATTAATACCTCCTCCATTTTTATCCTTTTTTTTTTTTAATTTTTATTTATTTATGATAGTCACACAGAGAGAGAGAGAGAGAGGCAGAGACATAGGCAGAGGGAGAAGCAGGCTCCATGCACTGGAAGCCCAACGTGGGATTCGATCCCGGGTCTCCAGGATTGCGCCCTGGGCCAAAGGCAGGTGCCAAACCGCTGCGCCACCCAGGGATCCCTTTTCTCCTTTTAATTTCATCTCATTTCTACTAGCATCTCTTTTGCTTTTCCTCTGTATTTCACTACCACAGCCCCCCACAATGAAATCCCAGAACCTTAGATGCTGGTTCACCCACACAAGACCTAAGTGGGCTACACTACTTTCACGGTAACCTCTAAGTCCTCCTTCCTCCTACATTCCCATATGCTGCAACTGCGACGTGCCATTTCCTAATCCCACCCTCCTTTATCTACCCTACCCGGGACTATGCATTCTGGTTCTAGCTTTAGGCACACAAGCTACCCTAATAGCTCATTTCTCAAGGCCAATAACAAATATATTTGATATTCTATGTTCCTACCTACCAAGGATTACTCCTGGTTCTGCACTCTCTTCTTAACTTCTGTGGCCATTGATAATATTATTCCTAATACATTATAAAGATATTTATTATGTCTTTCTTGTACTGTAATACCAATAACATATATATGATAGTCTTATGTTTGAATTTTAAAACTGTAATACCAAATTTACTGCCAAAAAATTAGTATGTATTTTATGTCCTTAAAACTTCATGTGAATTATAGATCTAATAATAGAATATTTTATAAGCATGAACAAGAAAATATTTGTTGGAATGCCTGGATGGCTCAGTGGTTGAGCATCTGCCTTTGGCCCAGGGCATGATCCCGGAATCCAGGATGGGGTCCCACATCAGGCTCCTTGCAGGGAGGCTGCTTCTCCCTCAGCCTATGTCTCTGCCTCTCTCTCTTGCTGTGTCTCTCATGAATAGATAAATAAAAATCTTAAAAAAAGAAAACTTTTTGTCATGGTAAGGAGTGAGATACTGGAATTAATGCCCAAGAACTATTCACCACATCCATCCAGTGAATAAATTAACAACCAACCTTATACTCTTTAAGACCAAATTATATCTCAAGAAAAACCCTAGTAAATCTATTCATTAAGTTGATCATAATTTTTTTTTAAAAAACACACTTGGAATGAGTTGATAGGATAGCTTATAACAAACTGACATAACCGTACTAGTATGAGATAAGGTTTACCAGTTACCAGTATTTTTTCATTGCTTCTAACGGGAAAATGGTAAAGTCAGTTTCTATCATTTTAATGAATGGTCTGGGAAAATATTTCCTTTTACTCTGTTCCTTTTTTTGTGAAGTAATTTCGAATGTATATAAAAACTGGGGTGCCTGGGTAGCTCAGTCAGTTAAGCATCTCACTCTTGATTTCAGCTCTGGTCATAATCTCAGGGTAGTGGGGATCCCTAGGTGGTTCAGCGGTTGAGCGCCTGCCTTCGGCCCAGGGCGTGATCCTGGAGTCCCAGGATCAAGTCCTACATCAGACTCCCTGCATGCAGCCCGCTTCTCCCTCTGCCTGTGTCTCTGCCTCTCTCGCTCTCTCTGTGTCTCTCATGAATAAATAAATAAAATCTTAAAAAAAAAATAATCTCAGGGTAGTGAGATCAAGCCCCACATCAGCCTCTATACTCAACAGAGAGTCTGCTGGAGATCTTTCTCCCTCCCTCTTTGCCCCTTCCCCCACTAGTTTTCCCTCTCTAAAATCTTTTTAAAAAATGTACAGAAAAACTGCAGCAACAGTACATCAAGTTCAGATTTCCTATTTGTTATTAATTTTTGCAAGTTAATAATTTTGCCAGTTATGATGTTCCACTGCCTCCATTCCTAAGTACAGAGATGCCCTCTGTACAGTACCCCTCTGTACAGTACAACAAGCAAAATCAGTGCATTAATACTGATTCATTATTTTTTTTAAAGATTCCTGCAGGGAGCCCAATATGGGACTCGATCCCAGAACTCCAGGATCACACCCTGGGCTGAAGGTGGCACTAAACCGCTGAGCCACCCAGGCTGCCCGATTTCATATAGTCTTAATGCATGTTATTCAGATAAATAGCTTTTATCTTACATTGCTGATCACTGACAACGTAGTGCTAATTCAAAACTCCCCTGGACAGCTTTTGGTAAGACTAATAAAGCAACTTTTAAGTATTTTTATATGCAACGATGTGGATGGAACTAGAGGGTATTATGCAAAGTGAAATCAGTCAGTCAGAGAAAGACAAATACCACATGATTTCACTCACATGCATAATTTAAGAAATAGAACAGATGAAAACAGGGGAAGGAAAGGAAAAATAAAATAAGACAAAAAGAGAGAGGGAGGCAAACCACAAGACACTCTTAACTACACGGGACAAACTGAGGGTTGTTGGAAGGGAGGTAGGTGGGGGGAAGGGGTAACTGGGAAATGGGTGCTAAGGCAGGCACTCGATGTCATGAGCACTGGGTGTTATATGCAATGGATGAATCCCTAAATTCCACCCTTGAAACTAATAATACACTATATGTTAACTAAATTAAATTTAAATAGAAAATTTAAAAGATATTTTTAGTCATAATGTCCTATGAAGTGTTGATAATACTTGTATTTAAAAGTTCTCATGTGCTTAGAGTAGCAGATTAAAGTTATTCCAACTATATAAAAAAAACTCCATTACGTCCTTTTAGGAAACAAAATCTACACAGGAACTAGTATATCAGAATGAACAACCCATTCCCCCCACACACATACACATACATTTAACATAGCTCATTTACAAAAAGTGAGAAAGAATTTTTTTCTTTTTTATTTTTTTAACTTTTATTCATTTATGATAGTCACACAGAGAGAGAGAGAGAGGCAGAGACATAGGCAGAGGGAGAAGCAGGCTCCATGCACTGGGAGCCCGACGTGGGATTTGATCCCGGGTCTCCAGGATCACGCCCTGGGCCAAAGGCAGGCGCTAAACCGCTGCGCCACCCAGGGATCCCAAGAATTTCAAATGAAATTAAAAATGCCACTTAAAAAAATGCCACTTAAAATTCTATCCCATTTCTAGGGTTTCACTTTCATGTCCATACAAATAAAATTATCTATTCAAGTTGTTAGATTAATCCTTTTCATTCTGATGACTGCGAACAAAGTAAGACCATTCTATTATTTCTAAAACTGCTCCCAAACTGAAAGGAGAAGAAAACTGGCACTTTTCCAGGAGCCTTGAAAAGGGGCATGGCCAATGTAATATATCAGTTTGGGTAGCAGTTACCAGAAATAACATACCTATCATGGCCAGAGAGAAAGCTAACAAGTAAAGAAGACTGGACACTGATGAGGAATAGCTCAAGAAATTAATGAGCAAACTGTATTCATTCTTGAAGACGTCCAGAGATACATACTGAAACAGAAATAGTGACATATTTATATTTTAATTACTTAGAAAGCTATAAAAAAACTGGTGCAGCCACTCTGGAAAACTGTGTGGAGGTTCCTCAAAGAGGTAGAAATAGATCTGCCCTACGACCCAGCAATTGCACTGCTGGGGATTTACCCCAAAGATACAGATGCAGTGAAATGCCGGGACACCTGCACCCCGATGTTTATAGCAGCAATGTCCACAATAGCCAAACTGTGGAAGGAGCCTCAGTGTCCATCGAAAGATGAATGGATAAAGAAGATGTGGTCTATGTATACAATGGAATATTCCTCAGCCATTAGAAACGACAAATACCATTTGCTTCGACGTGGATGGAACGTGGATTATGCTGAGTGAAATAAGTCAATCGGAGAAGGACAAACATTATATGGTCTCCTTCATTTGGGGAATATAAAAAATAGTGAAAAGGAATAAAGGGGAAAGGAGAAAAAATAAGTGGGATATATCAGAAAGGGAGACAGAACATAAAAGACTCCTAACTCCGGGAAACGAACTAGGGGTGGTGGAGGGGGAGGTGGGCAGGGGTGGGGGTGACTGGGTGACGGGCACTGAGGTGGGCACTTGACGGGATGAGCATTGGGTGTTATTCTATATGTTGACAAATTGAACACCAATAAAAAATAAATTTATTTTTAAAAAAATTAAAAAAAAACATTTCAAGCAATGATACTTTGAAACAAGGATCAACTCAAATCAATTCTCATGACAGATCAGATGCATGGAAAAAAGCCAAAAGAGTATGAAAAATCTTGGTTTCTCTACCTCTTATAGCCAAGGATTGACATTTCAAACAGCTTCTAAAAGTTTACTATAACTGGAACATAATAAATCTCAAGGGGACTTGGATCAATAGCAGAGTACAAAATTTACATAAAGTACTCATCTGTTAACCAGTAGACAGAAGGGTTACAGTAACTGTTTGCAGTACTGAACTCCCCAGCAGAAGCCTTGAGCCAGCATCCCTTCCTAAACATCCCTTTGGAAAAGGGCCCTTCGAACCAAATAAGATTGGACTTGATTTTTTAATATAGGTAATTCTAAATTATTATGGGTGGGGAGTAGACCAAAAATACAGAGAAATATCTATATAACCAAACATAAGCTAAACAGTATAGTCATGCCTTCTCCTAACTCAACTAAAGAAAAATACTTTCTTTATGGAAAATATTTCTACAGAAAAAAACACACATCATTAACTCTAGTGTAAAAAAGCTAAGATCAATCATTACAGAAAAACTAAAATTATTAACCCTTCTGTGAGGGGTGAAGTAGGAACAGGCATAAAGATCCAGTCCAGTGACTACAAATTCTACACAATCATTGCTTTCTTTTTTTTTTTTTTTGTATATTTTATTGGAGTTCAATTTGCCAACATATAACACTCAGTGCTCATCCCATCAAGTGCCCCCGTCAGTGCCCATCACCCAGTCACCCCATCCCCCCACCCACCTCCCACAGTCATTGCTTTCAATGAAGAAACTGTCTTTAGAAAGCTCCTATTAAAATCCACACTGTCTCGAAATTAACTCATTTGTACACGAGCACGCATATTAGTTCATTAGGTTATGCAACTTTCGCTTTAGAGGAGTCATTTTTGATAAAAGGATCTGGGAAAATTTTTTAAAAGCAGGTACTGGGAAGGAACTGGGAAGTACAGAAGTCCTTACAAAAGTAGAGGGTGAGGTCACAAGCATATTAAAGAAAGAAAACAACAATCCCGTTATGGAAAATTTCAAATATATACACCAACAGCAAGAACAGCTTAATAACCCTCATAGTTCCAGCACCTTAGTTCAAAACTTATCCACTTATTAAGCCAATCTTGTCTCACATATATCCCCACTGATTCCCCTAGCCTGCTCCATGACTATTTAGAAGCAAATCCCAGGCTTCTTGTTCTTTCATCCATAAATTCAATGAGTATTTTTTCTTAAGTTGAGTCTAAAGTACTATGACATGCATGAAGTTTTTGGCAACAAATCAATCAAAAAAATAATTTAATATTCAGTAACAACAGTTATCTCCTTTTTCTTCCACACATCCATTTTGGTTTCTTTGAGCCTGAGAAGGGAGGGAAAGGTGGAGAGCGGGCAGTGGAGCAGGCAGCTGTAAAAGGTTACCTGAAAAATAATCAGTAATCACACACACTGCATATTGTGCTTTCTATAATTTTTATTCACTGAAGGATGAGGTCAGAATGAAGTGTTCCCGTTAGCCTGGGTCACAAAAGTAATTCAAGATGCATATAAAAATGCTTATTATCATTCAAGTTCTCTAAACTCATTCAACCATTCAGCCCTTTGCTTTTTGATAAGACTGCCAACAACTATGCCAATTAGTGTCAATTGCGATGTTAGATTTCATAGCATCCGCACCTGCCTACCAGTTAGCTTTAGTAAGCAAAAAGAAGTGACCAGTGATTACAAGTTTCAGCAACACTAAACTCTCTGTTTCTTCATGAACACTGGCAGCTCTACAAATTCACCATTCGGCTTTTTTTTTTTTTTTAAATATATATTTGGCAGATTAGCTTCTATAGAGGACTTCTTATATTTTTGGAAAGAGAGTAGGTTTAGCCATTATATTTTAAACTATAACAGTAATATTTTTTTAAAAAACCTGCAGTTTCATAACTAGGGAGAATCTAATTTATAATAAATCTAGTGAATTATATATTTACTTAAAAATTTCACAAATGCTAAGTTAATGCACATCATTTAAACAAGTGGTTATTTTTTTTAAATCACCTATTCATATCTTAAATGAGTGTTCTCACTTTAGAACAAGATTTTTGAATTCAAATTTGTCTTTTTAAATTTGTCAAATATTAAAGCACATATAAAAGAGCAAAGTGTAATTAACATGGAAGAAAGCATGAACTTCTGAAATCTGATATATATCGTCATATTAATTAAAGTATATATTTCATCTATCCTTTGTAAATTTTAATTGTTCATAATTTAAACGCATGCAATACTTCTGAAATATCCAGAACAAAATATAATCGTTATTTTATCCTCAGATCAAAATGCTTCACTTTGGTTTGTTATAATTAATAGCATAGTATTTTTAAAAATTTCACAACTGATTTCATAGTATTTTTAAAAATTTCACAAATTGCATGTAGCTGATGAAAGCTACTGGAAGTAATATAGTGGTTAAAGACAAAGTGCATTACTAAAGAGAAATAAAAATTGCATGTCAATATCTAAAAGTATGGGAGATGTTTATAGTGTAGCACATTCTATCTAGTGTCATTACTTAAATTGCTACTTTTCCTCAACAATCTATTCTCCAGCTCTAGCAAGTAAAACAAATGGTAATTTTACCTGCCAAATTTGGCATAAAAAGGGACAAGCAACTTCATTAACAGAACAATGCTTTCAATATGATTTTTTCCCTTTTTCCACCCAGTGCCAAATAGTAGAACAATTCAAATCAAGAAATCTAAGCAATTACCTCCTCTTGTTGAAGTTTTACATGGTTGAATAAGCAAATGATACTAGAATGCTAGCAAGAATATCCTCCCTCCCATAAGTTAGTATATGTCTTCTACTGTGGCTTAATGCCAAGCTAGTATGCTATACTCAACAAAAAGGAAACACTTCCCCCATTGAGATAAAATTCTCAAGGTGTGGTACAGTGTGGTGTGATAGGGATATAGGACCATTTAAAACCAATGGAATAGAATAAACCTAGGAGATTTGATTTAGATTAAACTTTTAGTTAAAACATCCATTAATGGATGGAAAAATCCAACCAGTAGTGTGGACTTAAACAGAACAGACCTTTCCTCAATCTTTGATAAACTAATGGAACACCACACCCACTGCCAGCAATCTTGCCAATCACTATCAGCTCTCAGACTTCCTTGGTGTTTTTAGTAGCTGGCTATAAACCAAATCATAAATTTCTATAAATTCTGTTTCAAATCTGATCACAAAAACAGCAAGCAACAACTCTTCTATTAATAATGCTGAACTTGTATACTTAAAGAGATACATTGAAGCTAGTTCTCAAGTAACCATCCCTAGATTTAAAAGCTAAACATAAGCATTTTTGTCCAACTGGGTAAATTTGGTAACTAAATACAAATTTGTCTATGGTTATTTACAACAGAGCATTGTGCTATGTTTAATCTCCAGCTGGTTCCCTTGCTCTTGTTCAATATGATGACCATGCATCACACATCTAAACACAGTCAGCGGTCTTTATAAAAAGCCAAGTAACAAAATAGGGCAACAGCAATACATAACTATCATCATACTGGCATGATAAATATGGCTGAGAGCAATTAGATCCATGAGGAGTCATGCTCAGTCATTTACACTAAATTTTAAAATTTCAAGCAGTATCTATTTTGGAGGGGATTCAAAGACTAGTTAAAAACAAAAAGCATCGTTTATTTTATAATTTCCTTCTTAGAAGTAAAATACCTTAAAACAAAACACTGGATCGGAATAGAAGCTCCAATGGTGAGAATACCCAGATTATGAATCCCCTTTGGCTATCTTTGAGCGGTCTAACATTTGTTACTTGTTCACAAAAATTAAGACTAAATTAAAGGGAACACACAATGAGTGCCCACTATCAATTAGATATTTTAATAAACACTAAACTCACTGAATTCTCAGAGCAATCAATCCTACAACAGAGGTTTTTAATCACATTTTATAGAAGACAAATCTGAGGCTTGGAGGAGTTAAAATAACTGCTCAGGGCTTCAAACTAGCTAAGTAGCATATCCAAACCTAGGATGATCTGATTACATCTCACCTGAGCCCATTTAGGAATTTGTAGATAAAGTCATTTGGAGGGACAATGCAACAGCAAGAGTCGATTTTTTTTTTTTTTTTTCTGCAAAGAATGGTTACTATAACCATTCTTTGGTATGGTAATTCCATGATGTCTGGAGTTTTAAACAAACATCAGTATAGTGTCTACTTGAGAAGAAAACAGCTCTACATGGAGAAGGTAGAGATTTCCCAAAGAGTCTGATCCCTTCAGCCCTGCAATTTAACAGTATAAGCATGCCCCCCCCCCGGGGGGGGTGATGGGAAGGAGGGAGGAACTGCAGGATTCATGTGATTTCAAACCACAAAGTGACTGGAGGGAGGGTAGGGACCACAGCCAGCAGCTCATGAGCCACACTTGACAAAATTTCCCCAAGATGATTCACCAAGCAGTGAGGGGATTACCCTACAACAACGCTCCAGGTACTCTATTCTAGCCTCAGAAAGAGCTTCATAAAACAAATGAATAATATAATTCCAACCAAGAATATTAGAATCTTAGAATATGAACAAGTCTTGCCAATGTGAGTGTACAATTATTTTTAGTCTTATTTTTAAAGCTTTTCACACATTTCTCATACAATGGAAAAGAACTGCTGTAATGTAAAAGTTACTTTAGATTCTTTTCAATAGCACATACTGTATATTTGGGAGGAGGAGGGAAATGGTTTCTCAAGTGCCTACTACATGCCAGACACTGTACTAGAAACTTTACATACATTTATTTCATTTGATTTTTACAAAACCCTGGAGAACATTAACCCTATGCTATACATGAGAAAACAAAGGCTCAGAAAAGAGAAGTTACTTCCACTGATTTTATAGCCAGCAGTTCCAGGACTGAGTACATACTAAAGTCTATCTGACTTTTGGCCTTTATGTTTTCCTGAGTACCAGGGCCTATCTCAGAGTGGGTGAGGGATACTCCCTGAGTCTTCTCAAGGTTACACAACTGCTAAGTGGCTAGTAATAAGGTTTATCTGTCTTCAAAAACTGTTGCTTTAAATGCAATGTTACATTATTAATCCTCCACCACCCACCTACTTACCTACCCCCAAACTAAACCTGTTAGTAAATACTGACAGTTAATTTTTATAACTGAAGATAATGGAGAAAGAATATGATTGCCTGTTTCCCTATATCCAATGTGACTGATTTTTCTTTTTTTTTCCTGATATTTCTTTTTTATAAGATGGCCCAGTATGCAGATGAGAAAACGTGATTACTTATTAACTTCAAATGTTACATATAGGATCCCCTAACAAGTTGTCTTGCAAATTGATATAAAAGAAAATTCACAATGTTCTGTCCCTTGTGTTTGACATTTTATATTCTTACCAAGATTTTTAGAACATTTGTAGGAAATAAAGACTGTGAAATGATGTAACACTGTACTAAGGCAGAACAATTAAAAGAACACCTTAAATAAATTATATCAATAAAAATTTTAAACATTAAATTTACTAAATTTAATGATATATTCCTGATTCACATGTCCATAATTCTAATACTAGGATTTCCCTCAACATAGTGACAAGTCACAAAACATGTAACGAAGAACACAGAGATCAATTCCCAACAATACTGTTAGCCCTTTGGTGAAGTCCCTTTCTGACTTATGCCAGCATAGCTCAAAATATATTTTTTTAAATTGTTTATTAAAGGCTTTTTTTTTTTTAAAGATTTTATTTATTTATTCATGAGAGCCAGAGAGAGAGAGAGAGAGAGAGAGAGAGAGACAGACAGACACAGGTAGAGGGAGAAGCAGGCTCCAATGCAGGGAGCCCGACGTGGGACTAGATCCTGGGTCTTCAGGATCTGGCCCTGGGCCAAAGGCAGCATTAAACTGCTGAGCCACCCGGGCGGCCCCTATTAAAGGCTTTTTTAATCTTTTTTTCACATCTTCAACAGTGATACATCTCTGACCATTAGTGTTAAAAACTGGCAGTTATGTACCGCTAAGTCCAGTGACTAACATGGGAAAGATCAGTTATGGCAAAGCAACTAGGCAGAAATACAAGCCTGAGAGCTACAGATTCTTGGGTGGAATACTGAAATAACAAGACACCAAAAGAATTTGTGGGATATACTGCTATGTATTTTTCAGTGTGATCTGAGGCTATGGGACAATTTTAAGCTTGAATCATCTAAATTAATTTTGTCTTTCCATAAAAAGAAAAAAGTAGTAAGAAGTTAGAGTTTTTTTTTGTTTGTTTTTTTTTAGGATTTTTTTTTCTAACAAATCAGGATGTTTGTTATATGAAGAAAAACTTTTAGAGATGCAAACCTGTGCCCATGAGTAAACAGACTAAAACTCCCTGAAGCATTTCATCCTAGATACAATGAATGACCAGGATTCTGGGAGGGGTCACAAACCCCTGAAATGTAATTAGAATTGTGGGCACAGAAGATAAAAGCTGCCTTGATGATGAAGCATGCCAGACCCTAGACACACGAGCTGAAGAAAGAGA
Source organism: Canis aureus (assembly GCF_053574225.1). NCBI lineage: Eukaryota > Metazoa > Chordata > Mammalia > Carnivora > Canidae > Canis > Canis aureus. Next base: position 11,116,291 of record NC_135627.1, read on the forward strand.
AGAAAGACCATCATTTTCAGGGGAAATCCAAGTAGCTAGTCTAATGAAAATGTAAAGATTTAGGGATAATTTTTTAAAGACCCCCAAATGGTACTAGTAGGATATAGTTTTTTAAGTATATAATTATACTATGGAAAATATGTTTTGATCCCCTCAGCAGATTTACTGAAAGTATATCATGAGCCATGCACTGTAGGGAAAGTAAATCAAAACACTATTTGAATTATAGCAACCCTTATTAGTTTGATTTGCTCTGCTCTTGTGGTTCATATTATAAGCTTCTGAAACAAATGCCCTGTTAACACATTTACTGGTTCTCACCTTATGCTGGCATTCAAATTTCGGGCTTAGAGAATTATTCTCCAAGTTTACACCATAATTTTGGTTCATGCCTCCCGTAAGCAAAATATGCAAACACACAGCTGCTCAAATAGTCTGGCTGAACAACATCTATTCCACAGATCCCAGACTTCTACCAATAACCAGCACTGATACAAAAGGAATCTTAGTGAAGAAAGCTATGTTTTCTTAATAATAACAGTTGTATAAACAGAAGGTCTTCTCAGTTAAAGGGAAACCAACATCAAACAGCAGTAAAACATAGAACCCTAAAGCCCTCTGTCTTTGAAGAAGCCTGTTTGAAGCGAGGTGTTTCTAGTTATGGGTGAATGAAATGAGAATTCAGTTGCAACCAGCGGACACCCAGTCCCAGGAAGGGCTAATTAGATCCATCTGAGAAGCACGTCTAAAACTGCCTCACACATTTCAAAGGCAGGCACCAGTCTGCCTTCTGCAGAGACATCAAAACCCTCAGTCACAAATGACGCACATCGGGACTCTATGACAATATTATTTTTATGGACTACAAAGCTCCATAAAAGTAATGTTACGAGTTTACATGATTTCATTACTGAAAAATCAGAGTTAAGGCAGAATATTTTATTTCTATCTGAAATTTCTTTCTGGCCTCTGACTCTATTTTTGTACATCTTTCATAAGACCTCAAAAACAGAGGAGATACATCAATATTTCAAGTGTTTCAAATATTTGTGGGCTGGAAGTAGTTAAAAAGTTCATTAAAAAATTAGCCATAGCTGCACAGTTAACTTTTTTACTGGGGAAAAAACAGGCTTTTGATGTTAAGACTATTGAATAGTTAATAAAAGCCAGCAGAAGCAGCTCAAAAGTTTAAACACTTGTTGGTTTGACAAAAATATTCCATTTAACAGCCATAATTTGGACTACAAAGTGGTAGAAGAAAGTTATATTCAGATTAGGAATATTATCCCAACAGAATAAAGCAGTCTCAGTGTCTATCCTACCAAGCCTTTTTAAATTTCTGTACTTGGTTATGGCGAGCTCATATAATCCTATTACAATCACACCTTTTTTCTTAAGGAACACTATAGAATGTAATGGTAGGCAACAACCTCTCTAAATAGAAAAAATTTAGTACTTCAACTTCTTTTGTTAGTTTTCTCAAAACTAATGCCATCCTCATATTCATTAAACTTGAGTTTCTTCTCACTATAGAGAACCCAATATAAAGAGAAGGACTAGCCATTAGGAGACCTGGGGCTTCTGACTTTGCTCATGTAATAATCTTAGGTAAGGCCCTCAGCCTTCTGGGCTTGATATGCACTCTGATATAGACAAGGAGGTGGCCTAGGGGAGTCAAAGACTTATAACTTCTGGAAAACAGTATGGAGGTTCCTCAAAAAATTAAAAATAGAACTACCGTGATCCCTGGGTGGCGCAGCGCTTTAGCGCCTGCCTTTGGCACAGGGCACGATCCTGGAGACCCGGGATCGAGTCCCATGTCGGGCTCCCGGTGCATGGAGCCTGCTTCTCCCTCTGCCTGTGTCTCTGCCTCTCTCTCTCTCTCTTTGTGTGTGACTATCATAAATAAATAAAAATTAAAAAAAAAAATAGAACTACCACATGATCCAGCAACTCCACTTCTAGGTATTTATCTGAAGAAAATGAAAACACTAACTCAAAAAACCTGTACTTCCATGTTCATTATAGCATCATTCACAATAACCAAGATATGGAAACAACCTAAGTGTTCACCAATGGGTGAGCGGATAAAGAAAGTGTGAAGCATGCACACACATGCAGAGAGGAATATTATTCAGCCATAAAAAGAGGTAAATCCTGCTATTTGCCATGACATGATGGCATGCATTATGACCTTGATGCATTATGCTAAATGAAATAAATGCATTGATGCATTGACCATTATGCTAAATGAAATAAATCAGAGAAAGGCAAATACTATCAGATCTCACTTATATGTGGAACTTAACAAAGTGAAACAAGACAAAATACCACATACACAAACTCATAGATACAAAAAATGGATGGATGCTTGCCAGAGTTAGGTGAAATGGGAGAGGGGGTCAAAAGGTAATAACTTGCAGTTGTAAAATAAATAAGCTATGGGGATGCAATGTACAGCATAGTGACTACAGTTAATACTGTACCACATTTCAAGTTGCACAAGAAAAAAATTGTAATTACATATGATGATAGATGTTAACTAGACTTACTATTGTGATCACTTCACATTAGTATATACAAAAATGGAATCATTGTTATATACCAGAAAGTAATGTCAATTATATCTCAAAAAGTAATTAAAACAAATAAATTCCATGCTCAACCCAGAATTTTTATTTATAAGTATGTATGTATGTATGTTTTTTTTTTTTAAGATTTTATTTATTTATTCATGAGAGACACAGAGAGAGAGAGGTAGAGACACAAGCAGAGGGAGAAACAGGCCCTAAGCAGGGAGCCTGACATAGGACTTGATCCCGGGTCTCCAAGATCATGCCCTGGGCTGAAGGCGGTGCTAAACCGCTGAGCCACCCAGGCTGCCCTGTATGTATGCATTTATGAGAGACAGAGAGAGAGAGAGAGAGAGAGAGAGAGAGGCAGAGACACGGCAGAGGGAGAAGCAGGCTCCCTGTGGGGAGCCTGACCTGTGACTCAATCCCAGGACCCCATGATCATGCCCTAAGCCAAAGGCAAATGCTCAACTGCTGAACCACCCCAGCATCCCAATCCAGAATTATTTGAAGTTAGGCAGTGAAGATAAGCAGAGCGAAAAGAATACTTCTGTCCACAGGAATAAGGGGAAAGGCAGTCATTGTACAGTGAGCCGAACAGAGCAAAGCTAGCCCGCAGAACAGTGTGGCCCTCCACACCAGTCTGAGGGAAATCAGCTAATGCCATGCTTTGATTTACTGCATCTCAGTCCACAGACACTAAGAATAAGCATGCTAGTTTATTACAAGTCTCTGAACTTTAAGAATAATCACAATAAAGACCATGTAAGCTGGTTTCTGGAAAAACAATAAGAAGTTTTATGAAATATTATGCAGTTACTTTATTTTTTAATATCTGAAATCTCAGTTGGAGATAGGATCTTTAAGACTCTAACATAATAACATTTCAGAAAAGCCAAGAAATTCTTATAACCACTAAAATTCTGTGATTTTTTTCCTTCAAATACGAACCTATGCAAACACTAAATGGATTGTTGAGAATCCTACTTATAGCTGTTTACATAACAGAAATATGCTAATGCCCCACTTCTGTACTACCTTCTTTGCCCCAAGAAAATTTGGGGCATACCATGACAGTTTAACTGTAAGACTTCAAGTCAAAGGACATTACATAGCAGAGAATAAATTTCTGGAAACAAATACATACTGCTATTATTACTGAAAGAAAAAACTATTAAAGAAAAAAAAATTTTTTAAATAGTATCTAAATACTGACATTATTATCCAATTTAAAATACTGCCTGGAATTGTATACTTAAGAATTTGCATTCAGTAATAGTTATCACCCACAAACAGCACTGATCCTAGTATTAAAAAACATCAGTTACACAAACTCTTACTGAGGCTTACCAGAGGGGAAGTGGGCGAGGGGATGGGCTAATGATGGGGCTTAAGGAGCCCACTTGTCAAGTATATTTAAGTACACCTGAAACTAATATTACACTGGGTGTGTAGTATTAACTGGAATTTAAATAAAAACTTGGAAAAAATGTCAGTTACAGGAGAAAGTATAAATTTAATTCATATGGGTACCACTTATAGTGCTGGAAAATATTAGGTATAAAATTTAGAATAGCTGAATGAAAATCAAATTTAAAATGACTTACTAAATTCCAAACAATAAAGCATGATACAATGTACTAACATGCTCATTGCACAGCTTTAAATGTATTCAATGTTATTAATCATTTATAACTAAATTAATGAGGTACGCAAAATTAGTAAACAAATGTGGTTATAAGAGTTGTTAGAAGTTGGGAATATCACTCAGTAGGCTACAGAATTTAGGTAGGCAGGTGACATATCTGAGTGGGCCAGCTGCCCTCCTGTTATAGTAACATGACACTTGACATGATTTCTTCTTTCTCACATGAAGCCATATCCTGGGCTCTGCAGCTTCCACAGTCGATTAATCTCTTGGTATCATTCAAGCTATTGATTTTTATCGATGTCCAAATATTAATTTGAGCTTGTTTTAATGCTTATTCTTTTCTAATCACAAAGTTGAAACTAATCAGCTTGAATGTTCCCTAAATTTGCTTTGTAAGAAACTGAAATCAGGGATACCTGGATGGCCCAGTGGTTGAGCATCTGCCTTTGGCTGAGGTTGTGATCCCAAGGTCCTGGAATCAAGTCCCGCATTGAGCCTGCTTCTCTACCTGCTGCTTTCTCTCATGAATAAATAAAATCTTTACAAGAAAGAAAAGAAAAGAAAGAAAAGAAAAGAAAAGAAAAGAAAAGAAAAGAAAAGAAAAGAAAAGAAAAGAAAGAAAGAAAAGAAAAGAAAGAAATTAAGAAGAACCATGTTCTTCCTGGTGAATGGCAAATGTCTTCTAAATTGCTTTTTTTTTAAAATAAAAATAAATAAATTGCTTTTGTTGTGGGACACCTGGGTGGCTCAGTGGTTGAGGGCCCACCTTTGGCCCAGGGCATAATCTTGGAGTCCCAGGATAGAGTCCCACATCAGGCTCCCAGCAGGGAGCCTGTTACTCCCTCTGCCTATGTCTCTGCCTCTCTCATGAATAAATAAAATCTTTTCTAAATAAATAAACAAATTACTTTTGTTGCTTAAAAAAAAAAAAACTTCATATTATTTTGCTTTTCCTGAGACCCTGAGGAAATTTGAAGTATTATCAGAATATATTAATCAAACTCTTTGTATCCTAAACATTTTCTTAGCAATTTTATAAATCTAAATATATTTCATTTTTTGATTTGTCCTAAAAATGATTATATAACATTCTGTAAAAATGTCCTCCACATTGGTAAAGTCAGAATACAACACTTATCAAAAGTTAACCTCTTATGTTGCAATGACCTTTGCTAATGACTTCACTGAAAATATAATGAAATATAAAAGTCAAAGATATATATACTTTTCTAAGATTTTCAAAACTGTCAATCAAAATATGCAATGGATATTTTTCCTGCATCTAACCTACTCATAAAAATGTTTTATTTCTTCAAAAGCACACTATGGTATAGTAAGCAACTTTCTTTTCAACAAAACTAAATGTTTTTCCTCCCAACTGGTATCTTGTGAAGTAGTGTCAAGTCCGTTCTCCTTCATGTGGGCATACAGTAGGACCATACCTCCCATCAACTAAAGCCGAGGGTAGAGTCACATGATTTGCTTTTGCCAATAGAATGAGCAAAAGGATGTAGGCTGAAATTACAAGAACTAGTCCATGATTCCCATGCTCCTTTTTTTCCTTTGTTGGAGCAACTAACAACATGGCATCTTGAGTCTCACAGTGAGGATGCACTCCCAGCAGACACAGAATGGACATCTGATATGCATAAAAAACAAGTCCAAGTTCCATAATTTTAGGGTGGTTGTTAATGTAGGATGATAGTCCAGCTGATCCTAACAGATACATAAAGCTATATTCTGAGTGATGTTGCATCAGTAATGTGTATTTTTCTTTTTTGGTTTCCAGCAAAGTCCAATATAAGACAACAAAAGCAAACAAGAGCCACCTAATGGTATATTAAGATTTATCTGAATCTGTAACAAGTGTCAGTAACATTAAAATGGTCCTTTAGAAAATGATCTTTTAGAAAACAACCCATCATTCTTAGCCTAAAGGGCAGATTGAATCTTGGCAGTTAAAATTTAGTATAGAAAACAAAAATTCACTTTTGTTGCTGATAAAATTTTTTAAAAAGATTTTTCTGCCTATTTACTATATACCTGAGTATAATAAACAAGAAAAATAAAATGGGGGATGCCTGGATGGCTCATTGGTTGAGTGTGTGCCTTTGGCTTGGGTCATGATCCCCGGGACTGAATCCCACCTGAGGCTCCCTGCAGGGAGGCTGCTTCTCCCTCTGCCTGTGTCTCTGTCTCTCTGTGTCTCTCATGAATAAATAAGTAAAATCTTTAAAAAAGAAAAGGAAAACATAACGGATTTTCTTTTTAAAAATTCAAACCCAAATTTCTTTTTTTTTTTTTTTTTAAGATTTTATTTCTTCAGGAGAGACACAGAGAGAGAGGCAGAGACACAGGTAGAGGGAGAAGCAGCCTCCCTGCAGGGAGCCTGATGTGGGACACGAACCGGGCCTCTGGGATCACACTCTGAGTCAAAGGCAGTCAACCACTGAGCCACCCAGGTGCCCCATACCCAAATTTCTTCACTATGTTCTTCGAGTTCCAGAGTGCAGGGACACCATATTCTTGACAAGCCAGCTCATGAAGGTGGGCTGACTTCTCACTCAGCTCATTCTCCTGTCTGTCCCACTGTGGCAGGCATACACTTCTCAACAATGATGCTGAGCTTCACCATGTATCTTGCTCTGGGCAGATAAATTTACTGCATGGTGGAGATTAGACTATACATGTGTTTACACGGTATGACTTGCCCTCCCATTCTCCTGCCCCATTTTATGAAAACCCTGAGCTTGCCCTGCAGGCTAGACCAAAACCCAGGTGAGCCTGGTCAAACCAGGTAAGCCCAGGCCAACCTTAGTGGGAATCAAGATGACCCTCACCAAATGATGTCACAGCTGAACTGGGACGGCAGGGGGGATTCAAGTACTTTTTTAAAAGATTTATTTATTTGAGAGAGAGAGAGAGAACACATGTGGTGAAGAGGGGCAGAGGGAGAGGCAGAGAGAGTCTTAAGCAGACTCTGTGCTGAGTGGGGAGTCCTTAGCAAGGGGGGCTCAATCTTACCACTCTGAGATCATGACCTGAGCCAAGACCAGGAGTCCACTACTGAACTGACTGTGCCACCCAGGTGCCCTAGGGTGGTTTTTTTGTTTTTTCCCTACCAAGACCTGATACCCTAACCTTCCCTTAGACTTCCTTGTAAAGGCCAGCTCAGCTTGGTCTCAGTTTAGGTTGCTGTTTAAGACTTAACTCCTAGACCATGGTAACCTGGCCTTCCCTCTTGGAGGGGAGGCGTGAGGGGTGATGCGCACATAAGCTACACTAGTGACTACCTTCTACCACAGTTTTGGCACCTGTGTTATTTTTAAATTATTTTTGTTTAAAAAAAAATTATTCTAGGCCCATCCCATTTCTGAGGTGCTTTTTGCAGACCAACAAAAGACTACATGCTTGCCAGGTTATCACAAGAAAGGCCAAAATCCATTTCATTTGATCTAGTAACTGGAACAATATTATCTGATGACAAATAAAAATCTCTTAAGTTTTAAACCTCAGAACATTCCATTAATGAATAAAAAGAATCATCTCCCCTTTAATGATACTTACAGTGATTGGGTACTTTTAATCACACTCCTACCTACACACATGAATCTAGTCTGAATGACTTTCAGTTTTGAAATGAAGGAAGAAAGCTTAAATTTTATATCTGGAATTACATTTCCTAGGTGCTGGATTTATAACAAACAAAATTATTGTTTTCTTTAATCATAACAAATTATAGCAGCAAACACAATGGCTGAATTTGATATCCTGTTTTGTAACTAATTTGTTGGAGAGCAAACAAAAGGCAACTGGCAATGCAGATCACCCTGCAAGTAATAGATTAACATTCTAATTTATCAGCTGAAGCCTTGGCCTGCCATCAGGAAGTGATTTTTCAACTCTCTACCCCCTTTTCCTTCCTTCCCTCCTCCCATCCCTCCCACCCCACTGAAAATTTCCTGAGAAGTACAAATGGTAAACAAGGCATGGCCCTCATCCTTATAAAGCTTATACTTTAGTGTAAAGAGACTGAAATTACACAAGGGGGCAAAGAATTAAAGTTTATGATAAGTGCAACAAAGAAAATAACCACTGTGATCTGATAGCCAGAAACCATACAGTTCACTTAAGGGGCCTAAGCATTGTTCCTGCTTCCTTGCGTAAAAACAAGAATGAAGACAAAACAAAAGGATAACCAGAATTCTGGTCTTCTCATACCAGAATTAGAGAGTAAAAGAAATTGATACAAAATATGATTTACTAAAAGTATGACAAATTTATTCATTCCTAATGGTGATCAAAGTACATAGTCTATTAATTCATAAGACATCAATTTGAACATATACACTTTCAAAAATCTTGATTGATCAAGAGTCTTCTCTACAATATACTTTATAAAATGCTCCAACAAGAGCTGGTGAGATAATGAACATCAGAGTAAAAACTCATGGTTTAAAAGGCCCTCTGGGAACTGTGCGTGTCCGCTTTGCTCACTGTTAACTTCCTAGCCCTCTTCCTGCCAAGCCCTGCTCTGGTACTGCTGTCTCCCCGATCAATTATTTCTGCTAAATCCAAGAGGCGCACTTCGGTTTTCTTCTTTTTTTGTGACTTCTTAATATTCATTGGCATCACTGACCTTTCCACCTTCTTAAGATACTTTCTTAAAACACACAATCTTAATACAGAGGCTTAGTAAACATCTCCACTTGTCTATCTCAAGCACTCAACAACATGCCCAAAATTCAAATTCCTATCTCACCTGTTCTACTTGACAGACACAGCCTTTGTCCTTGCCATGCTCAACAGATGGCAAGTTCTATGAGGAGTGAAACACCATTTCTCTTGATTACTGTTGGTTCTCCAGGCAGGATCTATGTTGTAGGAGATACTGGATAAAAGCTATTAAGCTATATTACAACTGAAATGATAAATGTATAATGACTTAAAATAGATCAGAATTCATCTAATGGTTGAGTCACTCAGCAAAGGCATGTTTAATGGTTTGCTTCACTGTTCATTTATAAATAAGTTTGAGGGGCCAGTAATATAATAAAATGAATAAAATAACTTTTAGTAAGTTGCTGTGGAAAAAATTTTAGCAGTTCCCTTAACAAACTACTAGACTACAGTGAATTATTTACAAGGGCTTATAAAGCTGAACTGACTCAACCTGAATGCCTGGGTGTCTGAAATAAAACAAAGTTTTATTCTAATAAAATGCTTCAGAAAGTGGCTGAAACCAGTGGCTAATAATAAAAAATCACTTAAAGCCTTAATTATAGTATTTGCCGACTCTAATATGGTAACAACCAATACCATTCAGTGTTTTCCATTTCCAAAGAAACTGGATTTCATAACTAATTTTTTTCTTCATTTAGTCGCATAACAAGTTCCTTGACTCTTGAGCACAACATGACAGTCATTCAAGAGGGTACAGGTGCAACTGTGCAGCCAATTAGACAAGCAATTTTCCAGATTACATGGGCAGGAGCCTCACCTTTTTATGAAAATTCAGTCTTATGGTTTAGAAGTACAGTACCATATCCACTGAACAAGGGTGCATTTGAAAAGTAAATAGGTCAAGCTGTGCAAGGTTACTCTTCAGACTTGATTTGTCTACAACCCCATTTATCTGACCCCCTCCTAACAGATGTCAAGCTGATTTGGAGGAGCTGGCTTTGAAAGGATATTCTTTAACTTGCGGTAAAGAAGTCATGTTGAAGAGCAAGTTACTTTGGAGCCTTCTTCCCTAAACCAAGAGCAGCAGAGAATAATTTCATTCTACCACTGATATTTTAGGACCAATGAAATTACTATGAATTCTGGGACCCTGAGCAAACTTTGTGCAGTGAGTTCTTACTACTTTTGCTGTTAGCAAGATATACATTTTTCTAGCTCTTCTATATAGTAACCTCTTTGCATAGTTTACACACCTAAAGAAGGAAAAAAATAGGAAGCTGTTGGAGGGGCTGTCCAAATCTATCTGATTCAGTTTCCTTCCTCTGACCCATGTTACCATCCTTCCTTTGCTTTTTCCAGTCTCTTAATTCACATTAGGTCAACCTCTTAACATAGCCTACTAAGTGATCTCCAGCAATTACCTTCAAATTCCGAGTGCTAGCAGGAGTTTCAGTAATTGTACCTTGTGTACTTATGTGTAAAGAGCTCTTTATTCAATGAGCCAGCTGCTCATATGACTACTTCCCTGGATGCCACAGGCATTACAATAGTTTCTTGACAGGTTATTAAAATTTCATTATTTCAATAGTCTCACATCTTCCTGACCTTTCCACTGCATAATTTTGAAGTATCTTTTTTGGGAGAAGTGGGGGTAGGGACACAGGTAACACAAAATAGATTTAAAATCCAAAAAGTATTAAAGAGACATCTAGTACAAGGTATGTATCCTCACTTCTGTCATGGGATCAGCTATCCAGCTCCTCAGTGCAAAGGCAACCATGGTTATCAATTTCTTGTGGCACCTTCCAAAGATATTCTATACACACAGCAAATGCTTAATGTTCTTTTAACACAATGAAAATACTTTTGTCACTTAATATATCAGCATGTAGAGAAAGTTCAGATCCTTTTAGTTTTTATTTTTTTAAGATTTTATTTATTTATTCATGAGAATACACAGAGAGGAGAGAGAGAAGCAGAGACACAGGCAGAGGGAGAAGCAGGCTCCATGCAGGGAGCCTGATGTGGGACTCGACCTCGGGTCTCCAGGATCACACCCTGGGCTGCAGGCAGCACTAAACCGCTGAGCCACTGGAGCTGCCCAGTTCAGATCCTTTTAAATGGCTATTCAGTAGTTCAATGATAGGGCTTATTTAATTATCCCATTTTGATGGATATTTCAGTTCTCCCCAGGCCTCTGCTATTATGAACAATACTGCCACAAACATACCTGTACATCTCCTATACATGTGAATATATCCTGTAGTATAAATTCATTTTGTCAAATTGCTCTCCCTAGAGGTTTTATTTTTTTTATTTTAAAAAAATATATTTTTTTAATTTTTTATTTATGATAGGCACACAGTGAGAGAGAGAGAGGCAGAGACACAGGCAGGGGGAGAAGCAGGCTCCATGCACCGGGAGCCTGATGTGGGATTCGATCCCGGGTCTCCAGGATCGCGCCCTGGGCCAAAGGCAGGCGCCAAACCGCTGCACCACCCAGGGATCCCTCTCCCTAGAGGTTGTATCAATTTGTACACCCACCAGTAAACATACATGGGGCTATTTCTCTATACCTTAAATAATGAGAGAATTATCAAACTTTTTATCTTTGCCAAAATGCAAGTGGGAAAAGGTTATGTGATAATTTTAACTTGAATTTCTCTGTGTATTGTTAGCACATTTCTCATATGTGTAGGAGTCGTTTATATTTCCTTTGCTATAAACCATCTGAGCATTTTTCACCTAGAAGGTTGGTCTTTTATATATTGAGCTGTAAGAGTTCTTTATATATCAAGAACATTTCCCTTTTGTCATTAAAATGAGTGGCAAATTTCTCCTCAGGTCTGTTAGTTTCTCTATTGGCTTCACTTAAGATAGTTTTATATTTTTTGCAGAAATAGTTAATATTTTTTAAGCATAAATTTATTTTGCTAGCAACTTTTTCACAAATGGAAAAATGTTTATGAAAAAAACAAATACTTTGGCCACGGTGAAAGAACTTCATGTTTACACAATATTATGTTTTCTGGAAAAAAATTCATTAACAGAAAATATGTTCCTCACTGTCCCCTCTTCTCCCACCTCCTTGCTCTCTCTGGCTCTTTCTGTCTTCCTCCCACCCCCACCCCCCCACCCCTCCTTAGCCATCACTTCTGGGAAGTAAAGAACTTGACTTAGTGCCGAAAAAAAAAAAAAAAAAAAAAAAAGAAAATATGTTCCTCAAATAGGATAATATTTTCGTCACTTTGTCTAGCATACATTTTAAAACTGGGTGGGAGGAAAGTCTAAGTGAAAAAACTACCTAATAGGAAAAAAAGGAGTTTATATGATCATAACATTGAGTTGCTATTAAAAGAAAAAGATTTTAAGGTTTTTCTTAAAGACTTTATTTATTTATTTATTTATTTATGAGGGAATGAGCAGGGGAGAGGGGTAGAGGGAGAAACAGGCTCCCCACTGAGCAGGGAGCCCCACACAGGGCTCAATCCCAGGACCCTGAGGTCATGACCTGAGCTGAAGGCAGCTGCTGAAATGACTGAGCCATCTAGGTGCCCAATTTTTAAGTTTTAAATATAAAATATTGCATAATATCAAAAGCTTACCTCAGTTTTCTGTCATTTATCATGTACACATATGTCAATTTTCTAAATAGGATTAAAGTGCTTTATTAGACCACCTAAGAGTACTATGGTATTCATCTTAAAATGCTACTTCCAAAATGTTCTGTTTTCTGTCTGCCTATTGTGCACTTAAGCCATAGATAATTTTGTAAGAAAGGGCCTACAGTAGGCATATATGTAAAAGTGAACCAACCTTGTTTGCTGATGTCTTTCTCACATTCAAAAAGAAGAGTCTACTCTAAAAATTGACTACAGAGGCAAGAGACAGATAGAATAATATTGTATTTTATTCTAGGAAGGGTTATTTGAAAATTATTTCTTTAAAAGAACCATGATCTTACCACGTCTCTACAAAAATTCCATGAAACTACATGATTTGGCATTACAATAGGATAAAAGGAACAGAGACTGTGATGTGAAATAAGTCTAAATTCTTATTGAAAACAAAGAAGAAAAAAAAGAAAATATTCTGTGCACAAATTTATTGACAAATGCTAACTTCATTTAATCCTTCATCTTTATGATAATATTACATAAAAATACTTTACTAGCTCTACTTAAAACCACATTTTCACAGTGCTCTCTAAGCCCTGACTGAGGGCACCTGGCTGGCTCAGTCCTCAGAGTGTGTGACTCTTGAACTTGGAGTTTTGAGTTTGAGCCCCATGTTGGGTGTAGACAGTACTTAATAATAAAATCTTTAAAAAAAATAAATAACTGGTGGAATATTTTCTTAGCCATGAAGTTTAGAGCAAAATACATGGCAGTAGAACAAATGGAAAAGGGTTAGCTATATTACAGTAAGAAACTCTCAATGTGTAATTATTTCTTATGCATCCATATGTAATTATTATTTTTTATTCTTATGTTCATCACCATTTTCTCTGTTTGGGAAGAAAACTATAGGATGGTAATTTCAATGATATGAATACTACAAAACATTTCCCTCCCTCTACCACAGGCATCTAAAAATGAGACAATTTTACATCAACCAAAACAAAAACAAGTATATACAGTGCCTGGGACAGGATCTGTCTTCAATACTTCAATACTAGAGACAGCTGCTTCAGGAAAATACCTTTAAAAAGGCTAAAACAGCATTAAAAACAACAATGCAACTAGAACAAGACCGCAAAACCCTTTCCTCACTCTATTTGTGGAAAACAAATAATTAAAATATTAAGGAAGCACATACTTCCATAAGAAATTGAAGTTATCTACAGAGGATGTCTCTTATTTTTCAGTGAACTCAGCTTGCTACCACATGCCTGTGCTTTTCCTTGTCTATGTATAGCATGAGTTCCAAAGCAAGTTGTGACATAAATAAATCACGTTCTAAGCTACTACTCATTAGTCATCTCTGTCAAGTAGAACTTCTTTGCCTAGATCCTTCCTTTCCCCCAGCCAGCTGAGTGCTCTTTCTTGTATCTTTCTCACAAACTTAATTGGATGAAGGCACCTCTATTACAGCATTTACCACTGCATTTTAATTACTTCCACGTCTCCCTTTACCATCGTAAGTAGAGATTTTCACATGGATATCTCCAGGGCAAGCTGTCTTTAATTCATCTTTTTCAACATAATATCATGTTCATATTAGCAATTTTTTATTGTTTCCTTGGGATGATTTCTAGAAGTAGAGTCAGTACACCAAAGAATATGAATATTTTTAAAGGTCTTTGAATGAATGTTATCAAATTAATTTGTAGAAAGGATAAGGGATACATATTGCTATTTAATTCACCTTTGAGTTGCTGAAAGCTCAGCAACTACTATTTGGAAAAATTTATTATTTGAAATATTATTTGGAAGGTAAAACATATCTACCATAGTAACAAGGATATAATTCAGTCTAAAGAGACTTGTTTAAATATTTAATCTGTTAAGCATCCAACTCTTTTGTCTCAAGTCATATTCTCACAGTCGTGAGATTGAGCCCCCCTAATCCCCACAGACTCTGTGCTGGGTGTAGAGTCTGCTTAAGATTCTGTCTCTCCCCCCTTCCCACCCCCTCCCTCTGCTCTCTCTCACTCTCAAAAAACAAAACAAAATAAAAAACCAAGAAGGCTCTGGATAACCCAGATGTTTAAGCTTTTCAGGAAATGCCAAGCTGTACCATTTTATATTTCCACGAAGAGCGTGTGAGGGCTCCAATTTCTATGCATCTTCCAAAACACATATTATCTATTTTATTATAGTTATCCTAGTGGTATGAGGTGCTCTCTCAGTGTGGTTTGGATTTGCATTTCCCTGATGAGCAATGAGGTAGGGGAGAGCCCATGGGTGGCTCACCTAGTTAAGCGTATGCCTTTGGCTCAGATAATGATACCACTGACCTGGGATGGAGTCCCATGTTAGGCTCCCTGCTCAATGGGGAGTCTGCTTCTCCCTCTGCCCCACTCCCCCACTTGTGCTTTCTCGCTCTCCCACCGAGCACGTTGGTTGAGATCCATCTGACTGCCGCCATGGGGCACAAGATCCGGTGTGGAGGCAAGCTTGGCTTCCTGGCAGTGAGTACCCTGCAGCTCCCTTCTGGGGACTTCCATGAAGCCCCCTTCCCTGCCCAGGAGCTAAGATACAAAAATGGGTGTGGGCTCTGCCTTTGGGGGCCGACTACCTAGAGGGTTAGATAGCCAGTCAGTGGGTCGTTTCACAAATATTTAGGCACTGAACAAAAGAGACAAAAAAACAAACAAGCAAAAAACCAACAGAACCCCTCCTGGCTCTTAGAAGCATAAGCAGACATTTCAGCGCCTGAAGAAAGAAGACTGATTTCAGTGATACAGTGACCCATATTCAGGGGGTTAAATATATGACTCTCCTGCTCTTCCAAGTGGTCATAAAATTTTTGACATTTAAAAAAAAATCTAAATTAATATCAACGGTCATATAACTGTTCTCTATTATTTCTGCTTATTAGTAGTTAACATAAATATCATGCAAAAAGAAAGTTAAGTGCATCCCATGATTTAAGAAGTCTGAATTCCTGAGCTAATTTTCTTCGCATCAAAATTTTTCTTCCAAGTGAATTGTTTTCAATATGAAAATAAGCCATCGGGGCACCTGGTTGGCTCAATGGTTGAGCAACTGCCTTTGGCTCAGGGCGTGATCCCAGAACTGTGGGATCGAGTGCTACATCAGGCTCCCCCACAGGGAGCCTGCTTCTCCTTCTGCCTATTTCTCTACCTCTCTCTCTGGGTCTCTCATAAATAAGTAAATAGATAGATAGATAGATAGATAGATAGATAGATAGATAGATAGATAGATAGATAGGAGGAGGAGGAAGTAGGCCATCATCTTTAAGATAACAAATGTATTAATCTTTTTTTTTATCATGAACTATTTTGACCAGTTCCACATTACACAGAGTAAAAGAGAATGGAAAATATCTTCAGAATCCAGAAGAGAATCATGAGTTAAACATAAGTGAAACTTAGTTTTTATTTTTAAGTTTATCATCTTAATATGCAAGATAATATTTGAACTTTGTATTGAGCAGATTTTATACTTAATTCTGCTATTCATTCTGACCTTTATATTTAGAATAAATATATAAGATATAAATTTATAATATATAAATATATAAGACCTAAAACAAAATTTTACCCCATCTACTATTACCTCTTCACTTCACTTTTCCCTCAACCACTTTTCCCTTTGTTTCCCCAAAATTTCATCCTTCTTGCTTTTACATTTTTTAATCAAAAATACTAATCTATGCTGGTTTGCGTATTTTTAAAATTTTTACAGAAGAGAAAATTTACTATCTTAATGATTTTAAAGTATACAGTTTAGTGGTATTAAATACATACACCTTGGGGCACCTGGGTGGCTCAGTCAGTTAAGCGTTTGCCTTCGGCTCAGGTCATGATCTCAGGGTCCTGGGATCGAGCCCCACATCAGGCTCCCTGCTCAGCAGAGAGTCTGCTTTTCCCTCTCTCTCTGTCCCTCCTGCTTGTGTGTGCTCTCTCAAATAAATAAATAAAATCTTTTAAAAAAATACATACATAATACACCATGCCGTGCATCAATCACCACTGGCCCTCTCCATCACTTTTCACCTTACAGATCTGAAACTCTACATCCTTTACACAGTAACTGCCTGTTCCCCACTCCTCCCAGCCTCTGGCAAACACCATCCTGTTTTCTGTCTACAGATTTAACTACTTTGTGTAATGTAGGATTTGGAATCAGACAGTGTCTGTCCTTTTGTGTCTGGCTGATTTTACTGAACACGTCCTCAAGGTTCAGCCATGTAGCACGTGCCACAATTTCTTCTTTTTTTGAGGCTGAATAATATTCCATGATATGTATATACCACAATTTGTTTATCCATTTATCCATCAATGGACATTTGGTTGCTTCTACTTCTTAGCTATGCTGAACATGGGTGTGCAAATATCTCTTCAAGACCCTGATTCTGATTTTTGGAGGAGGTAAATACCCAGCAATACCACTGCTATGTCATATGGGAATTCTACTTTTCATTTTTTTAAAAGATTTTATTTATTTATTCATAGAGACACAGAGAGAGAGAGAGAGAGAGAGAGAGAGGCAGAGACATAGGCAGAGGGAGAAGCGGGCTCCATGCAGGGAGCCTGACGAGGGACTCGATCCCAGGTCTCCAGGATCACACCCTGGGCTGCAGGCAGCGCTAAACCATTGCGCCACTGGGGCTACCCTCTACTTTTCATTTTTGAGGAAAACACCAAATTGTTTTCCATGGCAGCAGCACCATTTTACACTCTGACCAATGGCTGCATGGGGATTCCAAATTCTCCACAGTCTTACCAACACTTACTAGTCATTTTTTATAATAGCTATCTTAAGAACTGTGAGTTGGTGTCCAATTATGGTTTTGATTTGCATTTCCCTAATGATTAGTGATGCTGAGCATATTTTGCTTACTGGCCATCTCTATATCTATATCTTCTTTGGATAAATGTCTATTAAAGTTCTTTGCCCATTTTAAAATCAGGTTGTTTGGTTTTATTGCTGTTGAGTTACTGGAGTTCTGTATATATTCTGAGAAATAACTCTTTCTCAGATATATGCAAATATTTTCTCCCAGTTTGGGAATTGCCTTTTCATTCTGTTGACTGTGGGTCATTGATGCACTGGAATCTAATGTATTTTTTGTTGTTGTTGTTGTTGTTGCCTGGGTTTCTAAAATCACGTCCAAGAAATTATCATCAATCCAAAGTCATAAGCCTTTTCCCTTGTTTTTCTAAGAGTTTTATAGTTCTATCTCTTACATTTAGGTCTTTGATATATTTTGAGTTACTCTTGTATAAGGTAAGGCAAGAATCCAACTTTTTTCTTTTGCATGAGGATAAAAATGTTTCCACTACTATTTATTAAAAAGACTATGCTCTCCCCCATTGAATTGCCGTAGTACTCCTATCAAAAATCATTTGATCATATATTCAAGGGTTTATTTCTGGGCTCGTGGGCTCGCAATTATTCTACTGGTCTACGTGTCTGTCTTATGCCAGTACGACATCATTTTGACCATTATGTTTTGTAATAAGTTTTAAAATCAAAAAGTGTGAGCTTTCCAACTTTGTTCTTCTTTTTCAAAATTGTTTTGGCTATTGGGGTCCCTCTCTTAAGATTTCATATAAATTTTAAGATGGATTTCTCTCTCTCTGCAAAAATTCGGTTGGGATTTTTATAGGGACAGTATTGAATCTGTAGATTGCTTTGGGTAATATTGACATCATAACAACATTAAGTATTCCAATCAATGAACACAAGAGGACTTTCCATATATTTGTGCCTTCCTTAATTTCTTTCAGTAACATTTTGTAGCAACTCATATATATGTCTTTTTCATCCATGGTTAATTTTATTCCTAAGTATCTTATTCTCTTTTATGCTGTTGTAAATGGTATTGTTTTTGCACTACGTGTTTCAAAATTTTATATAAATTGTATCATTAAGTACTTATATTTTCACAACTTCCTTTTTTACTATTATTATAGTACATATCCACATATTATAGGTATAACAATATGTACAAGGGGATCCCTGGGTGGCTCAGCAGTTTAGTGTCTGCCTTCAGCCCAGGGCCTGATCCTGGAGACCCGGGATCGAGTCCCACATCAGGCTCCCTGCATGGAGCTTGCTTCTCCCTCTGCCTGTGTCTCTGTCTCTGTGTCTCTCATGAATAAATAAATAAATAAGATCTTTAAAAAAAACAACAACAACAACAATATGTACAAGGAGGACACATAGCATCTTTAGGATAGCTATCACCTCTGGAGAGAAAGAGGGCAGAATGAGACAGCATAAAGAAGGTATTTAGCTGTAACTATGAATGTTTTGTTTTTTTAATGAGACCTGTATAGAACATTTGTATCTAAACATTTTCCTGGTACTATTTCTGGGACCAATGACCTAGACTGTCACCCCAGGACAATTTTTTCTTGATGTGGCACTGGGCAATCTAGAAAACCAATAGTCACAGTTCTTCCCTCCGAGAACCTAAAAGCAGAGGTTCCACACTATTAAAGATTTCATTCCAACGAGCCTTTACTTACTCTACATTACACCTTGACACTTTTCAAAAAGACTAATGCCAGATGAAGCTCAGTCCAAATATGCTTAGGAAAAAAGTACACACCATCAGGAGTACTTACTTTTCATTAGGTTTGATATGTCTGACAGTAGCAAAGCCAATAAATAGGGGCAGTGGTTATGATACTATATATCACGGTGGATATTTTCCAGGGAAATTTTTAATAGAATAACTTTGATGTGTTTTTTCAAACAGCCCTACTTTTCTCATGAGCTAAAAGGTAAAACAAGGAGTAATTCTTCAGGAAAAAGTCAAAGACACCACTTGAGTTGATGGTCTCTAGTTTTTCAACATGGAATCTGAAATAAGCACAAAGAAATAACAGCTTTAAGAAGTAATCTGAGCAGTTTTCTTATTAAAGGCACTGCTTAGAAAAACAGCATATTGGAGTATCAGATGAACAGTAACACTTCAGTGGTGACTCACTACAGAACTGAAAATTATGCTAAGTCTACATTTTTGTAAAGTTAACCTTCCCTGAGGAAAATGCTATACTATAATGTTTATAGTCTTTACTTCAATACATATAACTTGCTACCCAACCTGATGTCCACTTAAGTTTCCACTTATAAAACTACTTTTTAAAATGATCATATAGAAAGGAGGAAAGTAATGAATCACATAAGACCATCACAAAACATATCATAAGACAATTGCTTAGCTCCAACATAGTTTTCATTTTAAGAGAGGTGACTTGGGATCCCTGGGTGGCGCAGCGGTTTGGCGCCTGCCTTTGGCCCAGGGCGTGATCCTGGAGACCTGGGATCGAATCCCACGTCGGGCTCCTGGTGCATGGAGCCTGCTTCTCCCTCTGCCTATGTCTCTGCCTCTCTCTCTCTCTCTCTCTCTCTCTCTGTGACTATCATAAATAAATAAATTAAAACCTTTAAAAAAGAAAAAAGAGAGAGAGGTGACTAAATACTTTTTAGGAACAAATGCTTTAACAATTTTGGCATATAGAATGAATCACAAAATTTATAGACAACCAGGAGACTACACTTAATTCATGGATTAATCTCATTTACTTGTGACTGACTACTACATAAAAATGTCAGTTTCTCCAGTGTAACACTCACCAAGCACACAGTAGGGATGTAATAAGGATATGGTGCATAAATGAATTCTCCTTAACACTTGTGTTATTTTCTATCATCAGGAAACTGCCACAAGGGAGTACCTGCTTGGCTGGAGTCTGTAGAGCAGGAATCTCTTGACCTAGGGGTCTGGAGTTTGAGCCCCAAGCCAGGGGTAGAGGTTATGTAAAAACAAACATACAAACAAAACTACCACTAAATACCTCAGCCTCACCAGGTTTTATTTCTGTGAAGTTGTATTATTTTGATTTTCATATCCTATTCAAATCTTTTTATTAAAAAAGTCATTTTTCCATACAATAAAATGACATTTCATTGCAACTTAGCCACAAGAAAAGAAATGTAGCTTAATAAAATATTCATTGTACTAACTACACAACAGCTTCTGTGGGTTCATGCTGAAAGCAAAAAAGGACGCAAGTTAACCTTCCATGGTATTTTTCTGGCAATCTCAAATCACAGAACTTAAAACATATCATTCGTACCACAGTATAAACACTAAATCTTAATGTAACATTGTTCAGTATAGACCGGAATTAAACTAAAACAGTTCTAGTATGGATACTATCCAAGGGGTTTAAGTTCAAGTTTTAAGTTCCTTCAAAACAAAAGGAATGTCACCAGAAGGTAAATTTAGCCTCAAGAATGTCTCACACAACCTGAAGTCTCAAGAAAATGTTATATAGGCTTCAGATTACTTGTTTAAAACAATGATTACCTACCACAGCTATCATATGTTTGGAATTATACCTAAAGATGCTCTTCTCTGTGACAAAAACAAACGTATTACTTCTCAATAACAAAAGGAAAATGAATCAGGTGTCAGGAAGTGAGTTTAGAATGTGGCTGAATCTCAGAATATATTTCCTAATTAACATGAGACAACAAAAATTGCCATTTACATTCAGCTTCCTAAAGAAGATGAGTCAAACACATAGCTTTGTCACAGATTCAAAAGACGACAGTCACTGAATAGGTTAAAAACTGCTTTAAATATTCACAGATAATTTCAAGATTGACAAAAGAGAAAAAAAAAAGGAAAGAAAGAAAACTCACAGAGAACGTTGTTGGCCCACTGTTTGACGCTATGACAGTATGAACTTCATCATGCAATTTTATTGAGAGCTCCCAGTTAGCCACTTGTGGTTTAATAATAGGCACTCTGAAGTAGAAAAAAAGAAAAAAATAGTTAATCTTATAGGATTCTCTTAGTAAACTGATTTTCCTTTGACATTAAGTGTGCTGGGTAAAACTGCCAAAGATTGTACTTCAGCACATTATTTTAAAAGGTTCTATCCTTGAAAAAAGCTTTCAGGTTTAAACTAGAGCAATTAAAAACAAACAAAAAACACACAGACATTCCAAGGACAACAGAGATCATTCTAGGATAATTGTGGTTCCTCCATCTACTCAAAGCACCATCACCTATTCTGTGTATTTGAGTTGCTTCATTGTGACAGTCTTTCAAAAATCAACTTTATGCAATATTAATTTCTTTTCACTATTTGGTTACTGTTCCAGACTATTTTCAAAAATTTACAATTTTGGTCTCTTATTTTTCTGGTTTTATTGAGTTATACTTGGTATCAAAAAACTGCATATAAAACGGGACGCCTGAGATGCTTAGTGGTTGGGCATCTGCCTTTGGCTCAGGGTGTGGTCCCAGTCCAGGATCAAGTCCCACATCGGGCGCCCTGTGAGGAGCCTGCTTCTCCCTCTGCCTCTGTCTATGCCTCTCTGTGTCTCTCATGAATAAACAAAATCTTTTTTTAAAAACTGCATATAATTAATATACAAATAGGTATTCAATTGTGTTTCTATCACCATAATTAAAGTAATAAGCCTATCCACCACATCCAAAAAGTTTCTTGTATCCTTTCCTTTTGTTTTGGTTTTTTGTTTGTTTGGATAAGAATACAACATCAGTGATGCTAGTCTTAACACACAGGTCTTTTCCTGCCCATGATCCACATTACATGATCCAGAAAAACTGGGTCAAACAGCCAGAGACAAAAACATTTTTAGAATATGAGTATTTCTCACAAATTTTAAAGTAACAAAATTTTAATGATTTCTGAATTAACCTAATTTAAATATTAAGTGTTTTCAATTTTTATAGTTGCAAAGTAATATTATGAACTACTAATATTTATGAACTACTATTATGAACTACTACCTATTTATGGATAGGTAGTATCCAGATTTTGTCTTATGTCATAACTCTGTGCAGGTTATGTTTTAATATCCCCTCCCTCAAACTTCAAAAGGATTCTCTGTGTATTCTATTAAAAAAAAATTCAGTCACAAAAACTATGATTATAATCAAATCATCTATAGACACAATGTCTAATGGAGGATTATGGATGATTTAGGTGAACATTTGTATTTGGCCCACTGTTTATTTTCTGAAGATGAAGAAATGTTTTAAATACTATAGGATTTAGTTAAAATTAAAGAAAAGTTTAAAAATGCATCAACAAACCAATACTAATGCACATGGCAGAGACATGGAGGATTTTCTTTTGGCAATTTAAAGAGGATGGTTTCAGTGGACAGAGCTTCACATAGGAGAGCTGGAAAGAACAACAGGGAAGCATACAGGAGGCAGAGGAGGAGAAGAGAGAGGAAGAGCAGCACGGGGTACAGTGCTCCTGTGTGCCAAGCCCACCTCTAATTGGGCATGCCATTCCATGGGACAGGCATCTGTTTATCTCCCCAACTGGCCTGTGACCTCCTAAAGGACCAAGATCATGCCTTATTTTTGCATCCCCAGGTCCCACTGCACGTTGAGGAGAAAGGGTTGGGGTGGGCAGGAGCCGGAAGGAATTTGAGGAGCACCTGCAATGTGCCAATGACTGCAAAGGGGAGGCCGTGTCACCCAAGGGGCAGAGTACACTCCAAAAGGAGCATGGACCCCAAGCTGAATGTTCTTGGGCTATACAGATGACCTCTCTAGACTTTGCCCTGTTTACCTTCAAACAGGGTTAACCCCTGACCTTTTCAGGGATACTGTGATAACAGAAATAACCTGGCAGCTAATATTACTGACAACATAGCTTTCTTAAATCTTGGCTACTGAAATCTTAGCTAACTTACCTACCATTCAAGTTTCTTATAAATAACACCCCACTCTTGTATCTGGTTTTATTTCTGATTATTCTCTGATTTGTATAGCCAGTAGTGCCAAACCCTTAAGTTACTTCACAAATAAAACCTGCAGAAGAACTAAACCCAGTGATCAGAAACTCAGACTCTGGTGACTCACAGAAATAGCTAAGAAACACAGCTCTGCCATTCATTAGTTCTGACTTTGGGCCAACTGTTAGGTCTCTGTCTCTTTAAGTATCAAACCAGACATATATCATAGTGATATACCAAAGGTTAAATAATGCACATAAATGGTAACTTTTATTACTTTGATTAGTCCCAACCCTAGACCTATACTCATTGCCCCTCGCCCCCCCCTCCATAACTGAAACCCCTTTAAGGAAACCCTGGATTCCTTCTGCTCCACAAATTTTTCATGAATATCATCTCTCTCATAAGCGTTCTCTAATTATAGGTACTGATCAGAGTACAACCTCATTCATCTCCCTTCCGCTTAAACTTTATTATATGCTTAGTACTTTTCACAACTCAGTAGACCAGAGAAGGTAACTCTTCCAGTAAACCTGGAGACCACTCTTAGTTATGCAACAAGCCTCTGTTTCCAGAGGAGCTGGGAAGTTAATCCTGACATCCTGCTGGAACCCAGACTGCATTTTCCCACAGAAAGCAATCCTACAGATGGTGGCGAGATACAGTTGCCACCCTTCAGAACCTAACTACTATTTATTTTTCCATTGTTTTATTTTGATCCACATCTGTTTCATATATGTTATAACCTACCCCAAGAGGAACCTTGTGCAAAGAGCATAGTCTCTTTTGAGTTGAAATTCTGAGGTTTTATCTTAGACCATTCTCTTACTAACGATGTACCAAGGACTCTTTCAGTCCCTTGTAATCAAAATTTCTACACATGTGAAATACAGCTAGCGCAGCGCTGGGAAAGCAGAAGAAAAGCTGTTCTTTCTTCTGAGCATACAACTCTGAGATGGTACTTTCCAAACAATATCTTTTTAGATGACGAGTTACTAAGAGGATTTCCTGTGGAAGTAAGCCCATGAGATATGGAAAAAAAAAAAAAAGGTCACACTGTGCAATCTCTTTATGCATTCAATTCTTTCACAAATACAACTTGTTAAAATCCCTTCTGGCTTTATGTGAGTTTGAAAATAGTTTTGTTTTAAAATAAAATGGATGGGTTTGGGCATATGTGCCCAGTATAAAGATCCATAAACTCTGCAGTAGAAATAAACTATAATAAACTATAAATAAAGATAGTAACACACACCAACCTGAAAGTACATGTGCTCTATTTCTGCAAAACCACTGAAACTACAGTAACAATAATTACTTTGAAACACTGGTATCAATCTCACTAGCACAAATATGTTTATCATTATAAACCAGTTACATTTTATAGTTATATTTTAAATTTTAGAAAAGAGCTATATTTATTCATTAAATCTAAAATAGTCTCAAAGATTTTTATAATTAACTCTCTGGAAAGGGAGAGAAAAAAATCCTGGAGTTTCACACAACTTACTACAGTAATGGTACACAGAAAACAGCTTTTTACTGAACTACATCCTAGTGAAAGAGGATGCCCTCTGATCATAAATTTCATCTGTGCAGCTTATTAGTTACTTAAAAAGCTGATATCATTTAAGTTACTGCTTCAAAAAACAAACAAAACCCAGGAAAAGGGAATTCACATAAACAGCTACTCACAAAGCAAGTCAAATAATAGCTCTTACCCAGACCTGTCCACTCTGATTATCATCAGCCAACCAGAATGAATATGCTTAATAAAACTAAATTTTTCTGTATTTTATAGTAAAAACAGCTCATTATCACAAATGCTATTGCTAATCCATTTACTAGAATACTCAAAAAAGTGTAAATAATACTAACCCAAATACATTGCTATTAAGTGTTGTGTTTAAGGCAGATTTTATGTAAACATAACTCACAGAAATCTTTGTTATCAAGGATTAATAAGCATCTCAAAACCATATTATGAGACACTCAGAAAAGCTGGTTTTCAACTGTGCCATTACCTATTTAGGAGTGAAATACTGAGTTAAAACAATGTTAGTGGTCAAAGAATCATTAAGCAATCCTTGATCATAACTTTCACAGTGGGTGGTCTGTAAAATGATCAAGAATAATACGCTGCATTCCATAGCCACAGAGGTCAGCTTCTGCATACAAATCTTCGCAGGAAGAAAAAGGCCTTCAGAAAAGTGGGCCATTCATCTGAACCAAGTTCAGAGAATTTCCAGCATGGTGAAAAGATATGTTATGCAAGCACATAGATGTATTCAGTGGGGGTAGACAGAACCAGCTACATGGCGACTACAAAGGAGCCCTCCCATGGTTCATGAATAAGTCGAGGAAATGATCAGAAAAAAAAAAAGAGAGAGATGTTTAGACAGATGGCCCACTTAAAATGCCTGAGACAGGGCATAAGCAATTTTAATGAAACTTTAGATCTAACATATGAATTGTTTCTTATTTCCTCCAGGAAAAAAAAAAATCTAAAGATGACAAAAATTCAGCGATTTGCTGAAAAACTCACTTTTAGCAAGTTGGGATAGAGGAAGAATTTACAAGTTTTATTAGTTCAATAAATTTATATAAAATTCTTCACAGAGCCATCAGCTATCAAATGAATATAAAAAGCATGGAATGAACAGATTAAAGGAATTTTAAACAGAAGTCTACTGCCAAAGCAAACAAAAATCTAAGCCTTATTATGTGAGAACTTACAACACTCCAACATTAAAGTTCATCACTGTAGAAAAAAGATAAAAGCAGCATTTTTCAGAGAACCTCTTCAAAGCAAGAAATTGTCATAGTAGAGGAACAGAATCCTGCCTATATGCAATTTAAAATGTGTACATTCAAATAGAGGAGGCTGTGTAGAAGAGTGTGTATCACAAAATACTGCCTAGAAAGGGTTATGAGATACCCAAGTTTGATATCATTAGCATTACAATAATAATACATATGACACCTGAATCAGGAAACAAATACTGATGTTACTTATAATTTTATAGAGTTTAATATTATGCAAACCCTATTTCTTCTGCCACCAATAAAAGCTTCACGTTCTCTATTGAAACACTGGCCATGACTAGTCTAGAAAGGCAATGGAGTTTAGCCATCACCCCTACAAGCCCTGGGGTTGGACTGACCACTGACCCCAAAAACCATGTGACCTTCCAAGTCACTTATCCTCCTTGTGTCTCTTTCCTGATCAGTGAGGCCAAGATAGTAAGAACACTTTATCCATATGTTCATTAAAGAAGATAAAAGGTATAGCATGCTCAGATTGGTGTATGGTAAAGAATGCCAGGTAAGAGTCAATACCATCAATCGTTACCATAATTTGGTACAAACATCTGAAATCCTCAATTATTTCAAAAACCTGTTATTTTTTTAAATATATTAACCTACAATTAATAGACAGTGAAATTCACAAATATAAGTTCCATCAGTATCCTTTCAGGAAATCTACCTCTTCCCCCAGTAGTTCAACTATAAATTAGACTAAAGCTCCACATAAACAGACACCAAAACACGTGCTCCAATGTGTGGCTTCTTTTTGCTCAATGGGATATTTTTGAGGCTCATGCATGTTGAACAGTTCATTCATTTTGCATTGTCAAGTAGTACTCTATTGTACAAGCATAAAGAAGTTAGTTCATCCTTTGGCTGATGCACTTTTGGGTTCTTTCCAGTTTGGGGCTCTTAGGAACAAAACTGCTATAAACATTCTTTGTCTGAGTCTTTTTTGAAGACAGATGTTTTGATTTCTTGTGGGTAAAAACTCTAGGAGTGGAAATATGAGGGTAAACACATTTAATTTTATAAAAACTGCCAACTTCTTTCACAAGATATTAAAACATATCTATACTGCCTCCAGCAATGGAGCTTGTTCTATAACCTTGCCACCAGTTCAAATTGTGTTTCTACTTCTAGCAAGGCTAGTGGCTGACTGAGAAACTCTCATTATAATTTAATGTGCATTTGTCTTATGACAAATTATGTTGGACACCTCAGTATTAGAGTTTATTGGTCACTTGTATTAAAAAAAAATTGCCCATTTTTTATTAAGATGTTGGTTTTACTGATTTGTGGGAGTTCTTTATCTTTTAGAAAGCCTCTGTCAGATTTACGTGTTGTGAATATTTTCTCCCCCTCTGTGGCTTATAAATTTCCTTAAAAATGTCTTACTTTAGCAGTTTGTTTTCATTAATGGACTTAATTTTTTTTAGAGCAGTTTTAGATGTTCAGAAAAATAGAGAAGTAGAGTTCCTTTATATACCCTCATTCACCTCACCCTGGATACAGCGTCCCTATTATTAATATTTTGCATTGCTGTGGTACATTTGTTAAAATAGATGAGCAAATGTTGATACATTAGTATTAACTGAAGTCCACAGTTTGTATGATATGTCATACATATCATACAGGTTTAAACAAATGTATGATATGTCTCTACCATTAAGATTCCATATATAACAGTTTCACCCTAAAACTTCCCTGTGCTCTACCTATTTTAATCCTTCTTCTACCCCCCTCCCCCCCCCCACAGATCACTGGCAACCACTGATCTTTACTGTCTCCCAACATTCTTTTCCAGAATGTTGTACAGCTAGAATGTAAACCTTTTCAGATTGGCTTCTCTCACTTAGCATTATGCATTTAAAGTTTCTCCATGTCTTTTTGTGGCTTAATGGTTAATACCTTTTCACTGCTGAATTATAAAGTCCATTGTCTAGATATACCACATTTAACTTATCCATTTACCTACTGAAGGAGACACCTTGGTTACTTCTAAGTTTGGCAATGATGAGTAAAGCTGCTATAAACAAACATTCATATGCAACTTTCAGTGCAGAAACATTTTCATTTGGATAGAAACCAAGTAGTACAACTACTGGATCATATGGTAAAAGGATGTTTAGTTTTGTACAAAAACTGCTAAACTGTCTTCCAAAATGGCTATGCTATTTGCATTCCCATTTGCAATGAATGAGAGCTCCTGTGGTCCCACAGTCTCACAAGCATTTGGTACTGTCAGTGTTTAGGATTTTAATCTTTCTAACAAACATGTATCTCTGCTGTTTAATGGAAATTTTTAATTCTAATAAAAACATATGAATTTTCCCTTTTATGTTCAGTGCTTTTATGTCTTTGCTAAGAAGTGTTTTGACTATAGCAAGGCCCAGAAGAAATATTCACATTTTCCTTTAGAGGTTTTACATGTTGACCTATGATTCATCTTTTTCTAGTATGATGAGAAAGAGCAAGAGGTTCATCTAGTTGTTGAAAGATAATCTGCAGACCAAGTTCTGCAGGTCTGTCCATCAGTAAGAATAGTAAGATGCAGGTCTGTCCAACAGTAAGAATCTGCAGACCAAGTTCTGCAGGTCTGTCTAACAGTAAGAATCAGTAAGAATAGCCAGTAATACTGGCTATTCTTTGCATTTTCATAAAAATTTCAAAATCAACAGGCAATTTCTTCTCCATCCTCCCCAAAACAACCCTAGTGGGATTATGTTTAGGCTTGCACTGAATCTCTTCATTAATAGAGGGAGAGCTGACACTTTATCAGTATTTTATCTTATCTATAAGAATAATAATAGCTCTCACCTACTTCACACATTTTTAATTTCTCCCAACAAAGTGTGGCAGTCTTGAATCTACTTTGTTAAAATTATACCTATTTTTTGTTTCAGTTTTACTAGTTGTATCACAGATTCTATAGAGTTTTCTTAAGTAGCCTATTAAGTTGTCCTGGAAAGCTTCCTTTCCCCAATCCTTATGCTTCACTATTTTTCCAAGCCTTAATGCTCTGACAAGTGGGTCTAGATTTTGTTAAAGTATTTGCCTAAGTTTTCATTATTAGAACACAATTTATATTTGAGTGACTTTTTATCTTGCAACTCTGCTAAATTTATTCCAGTAATTGTTTTAGATTCCTTAAAGTTTTCTATATAAACAAAATTCCTCTGTGAACAGAAACAATTTTATTTCTTCCTTTCTGATCTCCATGACTTTTTTATTTTCTATTGTACTAGCCAGGATCTCTAGTAAAATGTTGAGTATAAGTGACAAATACAGACAACTCTGTCCTGTTTCCAATCTAAAGAGGATAACAAAATATTTTTCAAATATTTTCCCCATTTTGTCTTCTCTTTCTATTGTATCTCCAAATACATATAAGTTAAACTTCCTAATCCTATCAACTTAGGTCACTGAGACTTGTAAAATACGGTTTCTCTTCACACAATATAGTCTCTATGCCTCTAAGTTTGCCAACTCTTCCTTCTGCCAGCACCATTATACTTTTCAGCCTAGCCTGTAGGTTTCCCACTGCAGAGGATAATTAGTACCATTTTAGATCTAGAATTTCTAGTTGGCAATTTGTTAGTTTCCAGGTATGCATATATGCCCTATTAACTCCCTCATTTTGATCTTTAATATTTGAAAATAATTTCAATAACTGTGTTAAAATCTTATCCATGATCTACATCTTAGTAGTCTCACAGTTGTTTTCTACGGACTGCTTTTTCACTTGACTGTGGGTCAAATTTAATTCTTAAACTGTATGCCAAGGAAATTGTTTTTGTATCCTCAATTGTGGAAATGTTGGCTATTTTTCTGTTATCTCCCCCTGAAAAGGACTGATTTTTATTACAGTAGGCAGTTAAATTACTGGCTGATCACTCTGAAATCATGAAGATTCATCTTTGTGCTGTGATGTCTACCTGGTTTTGCTTTTAGGAACTTAGAAGTCCAAATCCAGAAGTTATTAAAAGTCCTTATTCCAGAAACATAGTGTTTCTTCTAAGACATGGTCCCTCTGGGGTTTTTATGAAAAACTCAAAGGTGTTTACAAGCCCCTCAAATTTAGTGATGCTCAAATTCCAAACATTACCATCTCCTTGGAGGGCAGCAACTGAAATTTCAGCTCTGTTCATTCAGCATTCCAGCAGGATTCATATGCTGGGATTTCTGAAGTCTTTATGCATGCACATTTCAGGAGTCAACCATCTATTTGATGGAAGCTAAATTCAGATACAGAAATCCTCACTCTGTTGCTCTCTTTTGCCATGATATCTCTGCTCAATTTTCAGCGGTTCTTAAAATTCTGAGCATCACTCTTCACGACCTCAAGTCACTGAGATAGTGGCTAACTCCTGAGCTCTGGCCATGCTCTGATACATGCGTGCAATGTTGACTGCCTTCAGGGAAAATGTCATACACATTTGGAGCTCATCCAATGTGTTTTCCTTCTATAAATGCTCAAAATCCATTTGAATTCTGACTGGTTTTAGTTATTATCCAGAGCTTTCAAATTGTTGTAGATCTTCTCTGGAGCTTCTAATTGTTATTTGGAGGAGGGTTAGTTGGAAATAAGTAAGCTACACCACCATTACAGAAACTAAAAATTCTCTATGTTGATTTAACTTTATATATCCCTCACATTGAAAGGCAGAAGAGGAAATAAAGAATGGAAAAATACTCTGGATCACATATATGTACCATTCTTACCCACCAGGTAGTAGCCTACGAACACCTGACATTTTTACTTGTCAAGTTTATTCATGTAACTAAATCGAGAGCAGTCATATAAACATTTTATGAGAAGAAATAATCTTTTTTTTTTAAAAGATTTTATTTATTTATCCACGAGAGACACCACAGCAGGGGGGGGCGGGGGGACAGAGAGACAGAGACACAGGCAGAGGGAGAAGCAGGCTCCATGCAGGGAGCCCAATGTGGGACTCGATCCCGGGTCTCCAGGATCATGCCCTGGGCCGAAGGCAGACGCTCAACCACTGAGCCACCCAGGCGTCCCGAGAAGAGATAATCTTAAAGAAGACTTCATCATGCTAGAAAATACAATATCATTTGACTTTAATTTCTAAAATTTAAGCTATTATACCAATAGGAAAGTAAATTCTTGAATATAAAATACATCGTTTTAAAAATGTTAGTTATTTTATTGACACATCATAAATTTAACCCATCTAAACTGCATAATCCAACAGTGATTAGTATATTCAGGGTTGTGTACCCATCACTCCAGGAAATTTTAGGCAACTTTAAAACATTTTTGTAATCCCAAAAAGGAAAATTTGGACCCATTAGCAAGTCACTCCATGATCCCCTCCCCCAACCCCCACAGCCCTACACCACTACTAATGTACCTTCTATTTCTACAGCTTTGCTTATTCTAGATATTTCATATAAATGGAACCAAAGAATTTGTGGTCTATCATGATGCCTTCTTTCATTTAGTATAGTGTCTTCAAATTTCACCCATGCTGTAGTGTTAACACTTTATTATAATTGAATAACATCCCATCCTATAAATATACAGCATTTTATTTAATATTACATATTCATCATGAATATTAGGCTTGTTTCTGTTCACTCATGAAAAATGTCAGTATGAACACTTATATACAACATTTGTATGGACATAGGATTTCATTTCCCTTGAGTATAACCCTGGAGGTAGAATAGCTAGCTGGGTCATGTGGTAATGGCATACCTTTTGAGAAACTGCCAAATCATTTCCAGGTTTGCACCATTTTACTCAAATTCCTACCAGGAATGTATGAGGGTTCCAATTTCTCCACATCCTCACCACACTTTGATATTGTCCATCGTTTTTATTACAGCCACCCCAGTGGGCATAAATCAGTAACTCATTGTGGTTTTGATTTGCATTTTCCTAAGGACTAATACTGCTGAGCCTTTTTTCATGGGCTTGTTGGTTGTCTGTGTCTTTGGAAAAATTTCTATTCATGTCCTTAGACCTTTTTAAAATTAGGCTTTTTATTATTGAGTTGTAAGAGTTCTTTACATATTCTAAACAAAAGTGTCCTAACAACAAATACATGATTTGCAAGTATTTTCTCTCTATTCTGTCTTTTCATTTTCTAGTTGGTGCCCTTGAGAGCACATTAAGTTTTTTTCTTTTTGTTTCTTGTGCATTTGGCATCTTACATAAGAAGTCATCACTTAACCAAAGGTTAGAAAGCTCTTACTTTTAGGACTGTGATTTTTTTTTTCTTTTTAGGTTCATTTTTGTATACGGTATAGGGAGGAGAACAACTTTGATCTTTTGCATGAAGATATCCAATTGCCCCAGGAGCATTTATTGAAAAGATTATACGTAAATACTCTAAATTGTCTTCATACACTTGGTGAAATCAACTGATCATAATGTAACTACATTTGAACCCCCCAATCTATTTATTCCATTGATCAATATATCTATCCTTAGGCCAGTACAACACTGTCTTGATTACTATAGCTTTGTAACAAGTTTTGTAATTGGGAAGTAGAAGTCCCCAGACTTTGTTCTTTTTCAAGACTATTTTGGCTATGCTGAGTCCCTTGCACTTTCATATAAATTTTGTAATCAGATGGCCATTTCTGCAAAAAAAAAAAAAAAAAAAAAAAAAAACCACAGCTGAGCCTGTGAGAGGGACTGCACAAAATTTGTATGTCATGTTGGTGAATACTGTCAAATTAGTATTAGATGTTCTGATCCATGAATGTGGGAAGTTTATTCATTTAAGCTGCTTTTAATTTATATCAACAATTTGGGGATCCCTGGGTGGCTCAGTGGTTGGGCGCCTGCCTTCGGCCCGGGGCGTGATCCTGGAATCCTGGGATCGAGTCCCACGTCGGGCTCCCTGCATGGAGCCTGCTTCTCCCTCTGTCTGTGTCTCTGCCTCTCTCTCTCTCTCTCTCTCTCTCTGTGTCTCTCATGAAATAAATAAAATCTTAAAAAAAACAATTCATGCAAAAAAATTTATATCAACTGTTTTGTAGTTTTCAGCACACAAATCTTATGCTTCTATTAAAAAATTTAAGCTTAAGTACTGTATTCTTTTTAGTGCTACCATAAACAAAATTGTTTTGTTAATTGCCTTTTCAGTTTGTACACTGGTACGGTACAAAAATAAAACTGATATTTGCATATCATTCCTGTATCTTGCAACCTTGCAAAAGTCATTAGTTCTAATAGATTATTTTGTGAATTCATGAGGTTCTCTTATATCAACCACCTAAGAGTCACACTGTAAGAAGCTGTCACCTTTCCTCGTCCTCTTCACCATCTACTAGTCAGTTGCAAAGTAGCAACCATGCCTGAATGCATCTCCATCCATGTTGGCCAGGCTGGTGTCCAGATGGGCAATGCCTGCTAGGAGCTCTATTGCCTAAAATACAGCATTCAACCCAATGGCCAGATGCCAAGTGACAAGACCAATGGGGGAGGACTCCTTCAACACCTTCTTCAGGGGGAGACAGGTGCTGGCAAGCATGCACTTGAGGCAGTTTTTATAGACTTGGAAACCATAGTCATTGATAAAGTTTGCACTGGCACCTACCTCCAGCTCTTCCACTCTGAGCTGCTCATCACAGGCAAGAAAGATGCTGCCTATAACTATGCCCAAGGGCACTACACCATTGGCAAGAAGATCACTGACCTTATCTTAGACCAAATTCAGAAACTGGCTGACCAGTGCATAGGTCTTCAGGGCTTCCTGGTTTTCCACAGCTTTGGAGGGCGAACTGGATCTGGGTTCACCTCCATTCTGAAGGTGAACCAACATCTCCCTATCTCATTTATGGCAAGAAGTCCAAGCTGGAGTTCTTCATTTACCCAGCCCTCACCACCCACCCCCAGGTTTCCACAGCCATAGTTGAGCCCTACAATACCATCCCCACTAACCACACCACCCTGGAGTACTCTGATTGTACCTTCATGGTAAACAATGAGGCCATCTATGACATGTCACAGAAAACTCAATATTAAATATCCAACCTACACTACCAGACCCACCTGGTGTCCTATCCTTGTATCCAATTCCCTCTAGTCACATATGCCCCTGTTATCTCTGCTGAGAAAGCCTACCACGAACAGCTTTCTGAAGCAGAGATCACTTATGTATGCTTTAACACAGCCAACCAGTGAAATGGGATCCTCACCACAGTAAATACATGGCTTACTGCCTGCTGTACCATAGCGACACGGTTCCAAAGAATGTCAATGCTACTGTTTCCACCATCAAGACCAAGCATACTGTCCAGTTTGTGGACCTATGCCCCACTGGCTTCAAAGTCGGCATTAATCACCAGCCTCACACTGTGGTAGTTGGTGGAGACCTGGCCAAAATACACTAAGCTGTGTACATGGTGAGCAACACCACAGCCATTACTGAGGCCTGGGCTTCCCTGGACCACAAATTTGACTTGATATATACCAGGCATGCCTTTGTTCACTGGTATGTGGGTGAGGGCAGGGAGGAAAAAGAGTTTTCTAAGGCCCCTGAGGAGATGGCTGCCCTTGAGGACATGGCTGCCCTTGAGAAGGATTATGAGGAGGTTGGTGTGGATCTGTTGAAGGAGTGAAGAAGGAACAGAGGAATACTAAAAGTTAAAAATGTCACAAAGGCACTGCTTCAACAGGGAAGTTTATTCTATTTTGAACACTGGCAGTTTGTGCTCTGATCAGTTAATTTGTGTGTAGCAGTGTATATTTTCATATACAATTACTGACCTAAGCTTTAAAACACAGTGCTTTGTTACAGACCCATGCTTTCTATTTCTTTGATGGGCTTAAAGTATTCCTTGTCTTAAATGGAAAAAATAAAATAAAAAGATGATTTTTGTATGTGTGTGAATTCCTCAAGATTTTCTAGATACAAGATCAAGTCATTTGAAAATATCACTTTGTTTCCCCATCTTAACACTTTCCATTTTTTCTTGCCAAACTGGCCTAGGAACTCCAGTAAAATGATTAAAAAAAAAAAAAAATTTAACAGACATCCTTTTCTTATCCCTGATCTTAGGAAGAAAACATTCAGTCATATATCGTTAAATATAACGTTAGCTATAGGTTATTTAGAAATGGCCTTTATCATTTCTAAATCTTTCTAAATCTTCCTCATTTCATGAGGAAGTTCCCTTCTATTCCTTATCAGGTGAGTATTTTGGGGTTTTTTTCCCAAGAATTTTTAAAAATTTATTTGAGAGAGTGAGAGAGCAGTAACGGGGAGGAGAGGAAGAAATAGGCTCCCCACTGAGCAAGGAGTGTGATGTGAGGCTTGATCCCCAGGACCCTGGGATCATTATCTGAGCCAAAGGCAGAGGCTTAACTGACTGAGCCACCCAGGCACCCCCAGTGAGTGGTAATTACCGTGAAAGGCTGTTGGATTCTGTCAATTTTTTTTATTGCATTTATTGAAATAATTCTGTGATTTCTGTCCTTTATTAATATGGTTTATTACATTGATTTTTGGATGTTGAGCCAACTATGTATTCCTAAAACAAATCTCACACCTGGTTACAGTGCATAATCATTCTATATTCCTGAGTTCCATTTATTTGTATTTTGTGGAAGACTGTTGCATTAACATTTATGAGGGATTTGGTCTCTAGTTTCCATTTCTCATAACATCTTTATCCAATTTTAGTATCGTGATAATACTGCTCTCATAGAATGAGTTGCAAATTTTTCCCTTTTCTATCTTTGGAAGAGTTTGTAAGGAAATGGTATTAATTCCCTTCTAAATACTTCACTGAGTTCACCAGTGAAGCCTTCTAGTCCCAGGCTCTTCCTTCCAAGAAGTTTTGTGATGACTGATTCAGTCTCTTCCAGATCTTTGCAGATTTTCGATTTCTTATTGAGTCTGAGCCCAGAGCCTGCATCTTTTCAGAAATTTCTCCATTTTATAAGTTACCTAATTTGTTGGCATACAACTGTTCAGGTTATTCCCATATAATCCTTTTAATTTCTGTAAGGTCCACATGCACACCTCCTCTTTCATTACCAATTTTAACAACTGGAGTCTTTTTCTCTTGCACAGTCTACCTAAGGGTTTGCATTTCTGCCTATCTGCCCAAGAACCAAATTCTACTTTTACTAATTTACTTTATTGTAGAAAAACAACAGTCTTTTTCATTTATTTCCATTCCAATCTTTAGTATTTCCTTCCCTCTGCTTGCTTTGGTTTAGTTTGCTCTTTTCCTATTTTATTAAAGTAGAAAATGAAGTGATTGGTATCTTTTTTTTTTAAACATAAGTGTTTATAGCCCTAAATTTTCCTCTAAACACTACTTTCAATGCATCCATAAATTTTTGAATGCTGTGTTTTCGTTTTCATCATTTCAAAATCTTTTCTAAATTTTTTTTATACTTTCTCCTTTAACCCACTGGTTATTTAGGTGTAATTTTCACATATTCGTAAATTTCCCACAGTTGCCTTTTCTACTATTATTGGGTGCTACTGCTAATGTATTGGATCTATCTGGTTTATATTGTTTTTCAGGTCTTCTACTTCCTTGTTGATCTTGTCCAATTGTCATATATCCATTACTGAAAGTGAGGTACCTACAATCTCCAACAATTGTGTTATTTAGTACATAAATATTCATCACAATTATAGCTTTCTGATGGACAGACACCTGTATCATTATAAAATTTCTCTTTATCTCCAATAACAATTTTTGTCTTAAAATTATTTTGTCGTGGGGATTGCTGGGTGCAGCGGTTTAGCACCTGCCTTTGGCCCAGAACGTTATCCTGGAGTCCTGGGATCGAGTCCCACATCAAGCTCCCTGCATGGAGTCTGCTTCTCCCTCTGCCTGTGTCTCTGCCTCTCTCTCTCTCTCTCTCTCTCTGTGTGTGTCTCATGAATAAATAAATAAAATCTTTTAAAATAGAAGTAAATTAAATAAATAAAATTATTTTGTCTTATACTAGTATTAGTAACCAAAAAATTAGTATTACAAATATTTGTCTGATAACCCTGTCATTTTCAACCTATTGTGTCTTAGTGGGTTTTTTGTTTGTTTTTAAAGACTTTGTTTATTTATTGATGAGACACAGAGAGAGAGAGAGAGAGAGAGAGGCAGAGAGAGAAGCAGGCTCCATGCAGGGAACCCGATGCAGGACTCCATCATCACACCTTGGGCTGAAAGAAGGCCGCACTAAACCGCTGAGCCACTCGGGCTGCCCCCTATTGTATCTTTGAATCTAAAGTGTATCTATTGCAGAAAGCATACAGTTTGATCTTGTTTTTTATCTTGTCATTTGCAATGACATGGATGGCTCTATAGAGTATGATGAAAAGTGCAATGTCAGAGAGACAAATACCACATGATTTCACTTATAGGTGGAATTTAAGGAGCAAAACAAATGAGCAAAGGAAGAAAACAGAGTGACAAACCAAGAAACAGACTCTTAACTATAGAGAACTGATGGTTGGTTCCCAGAAGAGAGGGGGACTTGGGGGATGGAGATTCAAGAGTACGTTTTTCATGATGAAAACTAAATAAATGAATGGAACATTTTAAAAATAATAATAAAGTATGTCTACTGTAGAACCATATAATTTGATCTTGTTTATCCATTCTGCCAATATCTGTCCTTGATTGTCATGCTTGATCCATTTATATGTGATACACTCATCAAGTAGCATTTATATCTTTTTTTATTAAGATTTTATTTATTTATTCATGAGAGACAGAGAGAGAGAGAGAGAGAGAGGCAGAGACACAAACAGAGGAGAAGCAGGCTCCATGCAAGAAGCCTGATGTGGGACTTGATCCCGGGACTCCAGGATCACTCCCTGGGCTGAAAGCAGGCACCAAACCACTGAGCCACCCAGGGATCCCCAGATTTATATCTTTCATTTTGATTATTTCTTTCTATATGTCATGTCTTTTTGGTTTTTCTATTCCTCCATTACTGCCTTTTGTTTAAATAGATATTTTTCTAGTATACCATTTTGATTCTCTTCATTTACTACATTTAAAAGCTATTTTCTTAGTGGTTACCTGGGGGACTACAATTAGCATCTTATGTTCAAACACAGCTTGGAATAATGCTAACTCAACTGCTATATACAGAAAATCTGCTTCACTATATCTTGTTTCCTCCATTCTCATCTGTCCTTTTGTCATACAAATTCATCTGCATATATTGTGCACCCATCAACTTAGAACTATTTCTATCTACTGCAGTTAGCTGCCTTTTAAATCAGAAGAAAAACAGATGTACAAAATAAAAATACATTTACACAGTCTTTTACATTTACTGATGTAGTAATCCTTAACCACTTCATATGTATTTAAGTTTCTGTTTATTTTTTATTTTTTTTTTTAATTTTTATTTATTTATGATAGTCACAGAGAGAGAGAGAGAGGCAGAGACACAGGCAGAGGGAGAAGCAGGCTCCATGCACCGGGAGCCTGATGTGGGATTCGATCCCGGGTCTCCAGGATCGCGCCCTGGGCCAAAGGCAGGCGCCAAACCGCTGCGCCACCCAGGGATCCCTTAAGTTTCTGTTTAATGTCTTTTCCTTTCACCCTGAAGAAGTTCTTTTCATATTTCTTGTTGAGTAAATCTGCAGCAATAAATTCTCTTGGGTGTTGTTTACCTGGGAATGTCTTAATGTCTCCTTCACTTTTAAAGGATACTTTTGCTGGATATAGAATTTTTGGGGGACATTCTTTTTTTGTTTCTCTTCAGGGCCCCACTGTTTCTAAGTCCTAATCTTATTGAGGAGCCCCCCCCCCCCTTTCACAGAGTGGGTCATCATTTTTAACTCTTGCTGCTTTTAAGATTATGTTTGGGGATGCCTGGGTGGTTCAGCGGTTAAGCATCTGCCTTCAGCTCAGGGAGTGATCCTGGAGTCCCGGGATCGAGTGCACATCAGGCTCCCTGCATTGAGCCTGCTTCTCCCTCTGCCTATGTCTCTCCCCTCTCTCTCTCTCTCTCTCTCTCTCTGTGCCTCTCATGAATAAATAAAATCTTAAAAAAAAAAAGGATTGCTTGGTTTTTGACAGTGTGAGGATGTGTGTAGATACAGATCTTTTTGTGCTTCTAGTTTACCAAGCTTCTTGAATGTACAGATTAACGTTTTTCACAAAATTTGGGATGCTTTTTGCTCTTTTTGTAAGTAAGCAATACACCCAAAGTAGAACTCAAACTCATGACCCTAAGATCAAGAGTCATGTGCTTTACCTATGAGCCAGCCAGGTATACTCGGCTATGATTTCTTTATTGTTTCTATCCTTTCATCTTTTTCCCCTCTCCTTCTGGGACTCAGCATGTATGTTGGTAT
Source organism: Canis aureus (assembly GCF_053574225.1). Lineage (NCBI taxonomy): Eukaryota > Metazoa > Chordata > Mammalia > Carnivora > Canidae > Canis > Canis aureus. The sequence continues at coordinate 11,155,766 of NC_135627.1, forward strand.
ATGTGATGGTGCCCCATGGGTCTCTGATGCTCTATTCATTTTTCTTCCTATTCCACACACTAATCTCAATTAACATATTTTCAAAATTGTTGATGGTTTCTTTTGCCAGTTCAAACCTATTGTTGAGTTCTCTCCAGTGTACTTTTTCATTGTAGGCATTGTATTTTCGTCTCTAGAATTTTTATCAACATTTTCTTTTAGTGCGACATAGCTGCCATTCTGTTCTTTAATTCTTTACATCTGGTTTCCTTTAGTCCTTTGAACATATTATTGCATAACAAAATACAGCATTTGGACTCCCTCCTGGGCAGTTTCTATTGATTTTTTTAACCTGTAAAAGGAACATACTTCTATATTTCTTTGTATGTCCTGTAACATCTTACTGAAAACGAGACATTGGCATAGTGTGGCTAACCTGCAAATGAGATTCCTTTCCCTCACCAGGATAAGCTGCACTTCTCCTCTAGCAGTCTTCAGATTTGATAATTTTTTGTTTAATGTCTGGCTATCTGATTCCATTTTAGGCTTCCTAACGGACAGGAACTGTTATTACTCTAAGCCCAAGCAACTTATCACAAGGAGTGCTAGTTGTTATTTTTAGAATAATCTAGTAACTTCAATTTTAAAGGTAAAAATGTTATTTATCATTAAAATATATATTCAGGAATTTATTCTACCAAAAGAAAGTAGCCTTTGTGAGGTGGAAGGTCAGGACACTGGTCATCTAGACCAATGTTACCTTGATCCAGGGCCATTCATTACACATGAGCACTCAAGGTATGATATTGGTCTGATACACTGTGAGAAGCCAGAAATTCCAAAGAGTACTAATGATACCTTTTTTTTCAAAAGTAAAATAAAAAAAGATAGTATAAAAGAAAAAGATGGGCAGCTTAATTTAGAGTTTAGCCTATAGATTAATGCAAGAACTTTAGTGATTATATAAGGGAATATTAGGATAAAGAGCTACTATGCTAATTTTTTTAATTAACAGTGCTTTCAAACAACATGGATTACTAATCTCTGCTCTTTTTGTACATATTTCTTTGTATTTCTTAGAATATCCAAATTTCATAAAATTTATTCACAGAAAAAATTTCACCAAATCTGTTATTTAGAATAAAGATGGAAAGTAGTTCTATAAAGAGAAACTTAAGTCTATTAAATTCAAAGAATCAAGATCTAAACACATTCATTTTCATCTTCACTAATCTATCATTATTACTGGATTTTTTTTTTAAAGTAGTACAGGCATACTTTGTTTTATTGTGCTGTTTTACTACACTTCACAGATACTCATTTTTCAAAAATAAATTGAAGGTTTATAGCAACCCTACTTCAAGCAAGTCTACCAATACCACTTTTCCATTTGTTCACTTTGTGTCTCTGTTGCATTTTGGTAATTATCACAATATTTCAAACTTTTTAATTATCAGAACTTTTATATAGTGATTTGTGGTCAGTGTTTTATATGGCTCATTGAAAGTTCAGATGATTGTGAGCATTTATTTGACAATAAAGTAAGTTATTTATTTGTTTTTAAAGATTTCATTTATTTATTCATGAGAGACACAGAACAGAGAGGCAGAGACTCAGGAAGAGGGAGAAGCAGGCTCCATGCAGGGAGCCTGATGCAGGACTCGATCCCAGGACTCCAGGATCACTCCCTGGGCCGAAGGCAAGCTCTAAACCCCTGAGCCTCCCAGGGATCCCCTATTTGACAATAAAGTAATTTAAAGTAAGATGTGTACATGATTTTTTTAGACACAATGCTTTGCGCACTTAACAGACTACAGTATAATGTAAATGTAATGTTTATTTGAGCTGGGAAATCAAAAAATTCATTTGACCAGCTTTACTGTGAGATTTACTTTATTGTGAAAGTTTAGAACCAAGCTCACAATATCAATGAGCTATGCCTGTATACAAGTAAATGTATAAATAGCTGTTAATGAAGATAGTGCCCAAATCAATCTCCCAGAAGAGACTTTTAATCTCATTCTGGTAGATTATTTCATCTATCATCAAATACATAAATCATTACATTTTTAAGTACACACATACACAGAGAAAAGAGCATTATACTGAAAAATCAAGTCTTATCTTCAAAAGATATATTTTTCTATTTGTATTAATTCCATTGCTCTTTTAAATGTATACTTCTCTGACAAATCTCTCTAACTCCCCTTTATATCCTATTTTGGGACAAGGCTAAACATAAATATATACAAATATTCCTCCATTACCTACAGAAAATTGCTTTACACAGATCGGCTAACTTGGATTTTATAAATTTTTGAATTATGTAAATTAATCATCTGACATTTTACTATGAATGTAGTGATGGTGTTGATTTAGTTTCAATTCAAAAATCAAGGATTTCATTATCCTATAAAACATATCCAGAGTTCAAAGTATTTAAGGGGGGTTAAACAAAATGCAAACATTTAATGCAACATTAAGCATGTGAAATAAAAACTTGATTGCCTAAAGAAAGCATGCTATGCTGTTACCCTGGTGACAGGTTAAAAAAGGGATTGTGAGCTGAATAGCTGTATGATATGAAATTAAAATGTTTCACATTGAACAATCCAAAATGAATTGGGAAAGGTTAGAGTAGAGGAGAGAGAAATCAATTCTCCAATGACAGTAGTGAATGGAAAAGAAGTATGAATAGGATTTGCCAGTGGGGTGCAACAGCTGCCAAATATCCTGCAGCCAAAGAATTACAATAATACTGATGAAGTGTGCAAGAGCTCTTGGAATCATTGCAGGGAACAGAGAAATTCTCCTACAATAATGAGGCTATTCTGTCTTCGGTTCAGCTGTTATAGTGGAATAAAAGAAAAAAATATTTTTAAATGCAATATTCAGCAAAAATTGTATAAATGGGACATCTTAGCCACTTAGTATTGTGTGCTTAACCTCACATACATTTCTAAATCATTCAGGACATACTCATACCAAGTAACTAAAAATATCATAACATATAGTAAAAAGTAACCACACTTAAAGGCTAATGACTGAATTAACATTTTCTCCCTTTTGCTGCTTTTAGGAGACTTATTTGCTCAAATGAAAGAAGGTATTTCCAAAGAAATAGTATGGCTATGTATGTCTGTGAACATATACCCAGAATAGTGTTTTATTTAATTATATAATCAGGAGAACATCAACTTCATTGTCATAATGAAGTAACTTAGCTGAGGGCAAATATGTAACAAGTATGATATAAAGTTGTATTTTATTGTCCTGGATGGTGTTAAGTGTGTTAACAACTTGACACGTCCTTCTAAATTCAGAGACATTTAAGCATAACAACCAACTGCAACTGTACAGCAATACCTGCTTCTCCTTGGCAACTATTTTCACATGGCTGCTTTATTCTGCTTCTTTCCCAAATTATCTTTCAATTCTTACAATATTTTAAAACCTCAAACCCTTATTACCTAATTGAAAATTTAATAATGGGTAAGTGAATTATAAATCTACAACCAGGAAAGGAAGGAAGCAAGGGGGAAAAAAAACCCCAGATAATTGCACATGTCAGGTAAAAATCACTAAAAAATTGATTCTCTATTTTATCAGGAAGCCAGAGGAGGAAAGAAAATACAACATGAGTGTGATTCAAGTGAATATAACTTTCCATTACACAACTCTGGCTAACAATAAAGCCAGGGCAGGCTCTGTGGCCAGTCAATGTCGCTGATACATTCTACCAAGGATCAGCTCCCAGGGGTGACCATACACTGACTCCACACACCCAAAGTCATCTCCCCCGAAGTGAACACTACATGCTTTAAAACCTTTCAGGCTAAAGTCTTTTCATCAGTGTTATTGTTGGCCAAAGCGAAGGAGTTCCTTTTACTGAGTCTTCCACCTCCACTTGAATCTCAAGAGAGGCACTAGAAGCTTTAAGTAGAAACCAGAAAGTGAAAGGGTCTTGTTTGACCACATGCAATCCACGTAGGATCAGTGTTGGAAAAAAATGTCAGGAATCATTCAATTCAACACTGCCATTTCTCAGAAGAAAAAACTGAGTCAAAAGTTGAAGCATTTGTACGGAGACTTGGGCCACCTGTATACTTACTTGGCAGTGGTGCTGAGACCAAAATCCTTTGTCCGGCCACCTCATTCAAAGCTGGCTCCACTGCACCATGCCAAGCACTGACATTTCGGTGATAGCTGAAGGAGCCAAAGGAACCATTTTTCCCTAGCCAAAATGACTGAACAGAGGAGCTGCCATAACATCTACAATGTTAAAAATGGCCCACTTTCTATAAAATCAAAATAAGATATTACATGTATATATAGTTTAAAAAGGTAAATCCTAAGAGTTGCTGGAATTTACACAATCTCCAATTTCTCTCTTCCCACTCATCTCAAATTCCCTTTAATCTACCTCGAACCACCACTTCCACACAACATTCATGAATACTGCCCTCATCAAGGTCTCCTAGAACCTCCACATTGTTAAATTCAATGGTCAATAGGCACTCTTCAAATGTGATGTATTTCAGTTGAATATTTATGCCTCCTTGAACCCTTTCTGCACTTGGCTCTCTGAACTATTTTTCCCACCTATCTCCTCTGCTGTTCCTTCTCAGCCTTCCTTGCTGGATCTGCCTCACCTTCCCAATCTGTTACTGTGGAGTGTCACGGGGCTCAGGCCTAGGACTTTTAGGCCTAACAGTGACCTGGCTTCCCCTTATTCCCCCCTTACAGTTGTTTACAATACTGCAATTACAGGGGGCACCTGGGTGGCCTAGTGGTTGAGCATCTGCCTTGGGCTCAACTCATGATCCCCGGGTCCTGGGATCGAATCCTGCATTGGGTTCCACTGGGAGCCTGCTTCTCCCTCTGCCTATGTTTCTCTCTCTCTCTCTCTCTCTCTCTCATGAATAAATACATAAAATCTTCAAAAAAACAAAACATTGTGATCACAATGCCCTTGTTACTACATACAAGTTCTTCTTTGCTGAAGACTCTGCAATGCCTTCCCCATTTCACTCAGTGAAAACCTAAGTCCTTATCCAAACTAACTCCCGTTCTACCACTGCATAGCTTGCTTACTCCTCTTGTTACATTGGCCTCCTTGCTATTTGTCAAAGAAGCCGGGCATACTTTGACCTCAGGGGCTTTGGGTTTGTTTATTTATTTGTTTTAAGATTTTATTTTTAAGTAATTTCTACACCTAACATGAGGCTCAAACTTATTAACCCTGAGATCAAGAATTGCACACTCTACTGACTGAGCCAGCCAGGCATCCTGACCTCAGGGGCTTTGCATTTGGCGTCTCCTCTGATGGGAAGGTTCTTCTTCTGATACTCATGTGATTTGCTCCCTTCCTCCATTAGGTCTCAGCTTTAAAGTCAATCTTCTCAAAATAATAATAATAATAATAATAATAATAATAATAATTTTTAAAAAAATTTTTTAAATAAAGTCAATCTTCTCATCCTGCTCATCCTTCCTGCCTTATACTACCCTGTGATCCAAATTAAAATTCTAACTACCCCACCATCCACCTCTAGGAAATGTATAGCCCTTCTCTGTTTTATCACCAAAATTTTTATCATCATTATCATTATAATATCACAGAGTTTATTGACCTGTTTTGTCTATTTACCATCTGCTTAAATGTATGCTCAATGGGGGTAGGATTTTTTTTTAATAATTTTGATCCCTGCTATTTTTTTTAAAGATTTTATTTATTCATTCATGAGAGACACAGAGAGAGAGAGAGAGAGAGAGAGAGAGAGAGAAAGAAACATAGACAGAGGGAGAAGCAGGCTCCCTGCAGGGTGCCTGATGTGGGACTTGATCACAGGACTGCAGGACCAAGCCCTAAGCCAAAGGGAGACGCTCAACAGCTGAGCCACCCAGAAGTCCTTGTTCCCTGCTAACTTATCTAAATTTTCTAACTCAACTCTTGCAATGACCAATCAAGGATATTATAAGAAATGTGATTATATTTAATATGTGTATATGATTCTGTTACTTAAAACGGAATGGAAGAACACATTCTTAATGCAAGAAAAAAATTTTCTTATCAATTGCTAATATTGATGTTGAAACACTCAAGGCATTTCAGTTAGTAAAAATAAAACAAGCATGCATCATGACCATTACCATTGAAATGGAATTCTAAAAAAGAAAATTAGGCAAGGATAGCTAAAATTAAATGGGCATGTTAAGTATTTTATATCTCACTTGACACTGACAAAAACTCTTTTAAGACCTACTATTATCTCCACATTACAGATGAGAAAATGGAGTTCAAAACAGATTAAATAATTTATACTAAGATAATAGCTAGGGACTGGCAGAACCAGGGGAAATCCAAGTCTCTGGCACAAAAACTTTTGCTCTTAAACATGAAACTATACTGGAAGTTCTAACAGAAAGGAAGGCATGGAAGACTAAATTAAGTGGTGGTAACTTTAGTTGATTACTCAAACATCTATTTATAATAGTTACCAGAAAATTAGTCCAAGACAATCATAATAACTCAGTTCCCTTTGCAGTGACTGGCTCAGGAATGGGCAGGAGTTTTGCTTCTGGTCAATAAGAACCGAGAAGTAGCTGGTTGGGGAATAGCTGGGAAAGCTGTCCTTACTTAGAGACAGACATAACCCTCAGAACTTTATCTAGATTTGATTCCTGAAACTTCTACAGCTATCCTGTTACCAAAGCCTTATGAAAAAGTCACAGAAAGAAGAAAGTGAGCCTAAAAGAACATGGCATCAGCAGATGAACATACTGAGCTCTGTCTTTTCTCTCCTCTGACCATTCTGCTCACTATGAAGGGAGAACCAGTGTCAGTCTGAAGCAGAGTTTCTGTTACCTGTACCCAAAATCATCTCGAATGATTCAGACAGTTATAGGATTGTCCCTCTTAAGATCAAGTACAAAGGTATTATAATAGATATTTTAAGTTTAGGAAGAAGAATTATTACAAAAGAAATACAAATAATAAGGTAATCAAATTCATGACAGCAACAAATGGTGGTTGCCCAAGGGCTCGAGGGAAGAAGAAACAAGGCATTCAATGAGGGTGGAATTTCAGTTCTACAAGATGAAAACTTTCTAGAGATCTGTCTATGCATATAGTTAACACATATGTATTGTATACTTAAAAATGATTAAGATGGTAAATTCCGATTTTTTTTACAATTTAAAAAAGATACACAAATATCATTAGCTTCTCTTTACCAAATCAATAATCATTTTTAAAATGAGAAAAATATCTCATCCATAATATAATAACCTAAGAATAATGACACAAAAACATAAACTAAGAATAACAAGAAATTAACCCTTATAATAAAAAATTATAAAGCTTTAATTAGGGAATCAAAGAGACTCTGATGAATACAAAGCCATATATTTTAGGTAAAACTTTAACATATGATGTTTATCCTACCCTAACTTACTATAATTTTAAGGTAATTTCAATATCAAAGTGCCTTCAAAGCTCAACTAGAAGAATGGTCAACAAATTTTAGGAGAAGAACATAATAAATTATTAACATAAGAATAGAAGGACAAAAAAAAAAAGAATAGAGGGACAAATGAAAATAAAGAGAAAAATTTAGAAATCAGACCATAATATATCTTAAGAATTTTGCATAGGATCAAGGTAACATTTATAATTAATAAGGAAAGGACAGACGTGTGACTATATGGAACTAATTCTAATAAAACAAAGAAAAAAAGACAAAACACAAAATGGACTCTTAACTACAGAGAACAAACCAGTGGTTACGGAGGGGGGCGGGGTATGAAACAGGTGATGGGGATGAAGAGCACACTTAACATGATGAGCACTGAGGAATGTATGGAAATGTTGAATTATTATATTGCACATTTGAAACTAATATAACAATATATGTTAACTCTACAGGAATTAAAATTTAAAACAATGTAACTGATTCTACTGGTTAACTATATGAAAAAGTAAAATTCGATCTCAACTTCATTTCAGCCTACAAAATAAATTTGAAATATGAAATACCAGTGTAATAAACTACAAAAGAAAGGAAATAGAATACAATAAGTGATATATTGATATAATCCTAGGTCCTTTTAAGAAAAGAAGCAAACTAAAAAACCACAAAGAAAAAGAATGATATAAGTAACATTAAAAACACACCCTACTGGTATCCCATTTGCTGGACTGTAAGACAAGACATATCAGTTATTTCAATGAAGAGAATTAGACCCCAAATTCTACTTTCTTGTCATATAATAGTTACCTGATATAAACAAAAAAGGCATTTCTCATTCTTTATGGATTTTGCTTAAGGTATTTCCTTAGTTTTATACTACAATATAGAATTTATTTTTTATTTCTTTATAACAAATTGGGTAAAAATTTTGGTACTGAAACATAATTACACAGGATCAATTACTCTAATAAAAACTTTATGAAACAGTACAGAATACACATGATACCCATATACTGGTAAACTTAAGCTTAAGATAAAGTAACATACATAAAGTCACATTACCTTTTTTTTTGTTAAGATTTTATTTAGTGATTCATGAGAGACACAGAGACATAGGCAGAGGGAGAAGCAGACTCCTTGCAGGAAGCCCGATGTGGCACTTGATCCCAGGACTCCAGGATCACGAGCTGAGCCCAATGCAGACCCTCAACCACTGAGCCACCCAAGCATTCCTAAGGTCACATTACTAATAAGTTGTATAGTTATTACTAAATACCAGACTTCTAAGTTCTAGTTTTTTCCACTAAAGCAGAATGTATTTATGTAACATATGCATACCTACTGAAATGGTGGGGGGCGGGGGTTGTGCATGCAGGAGTCACACAGGTGAAAGAAAAAAGGAAAGAGGAAGGAAAGGGAAGGGAGGGGAGGGAGATGGAGCGGGGAGAGAGAAGGCATGGGTGCATAAGCATACACTCACTGCTGTTAACTGAATATTAGTGTCCTCACTCCAAAACTCCTATGTTGAAGTCTAACACACATTGTGATGGTATTTGGAGGAGGGGGCTTCTGAAGATATTAGGTCATGAGAATAGAGCACTCATGAATGGGATTATGCCTTTATAAGAGGAGGCCAGAGAGCTAGCTTGCCTGCTTTCCACCATATGAGGGTATAAAAAGTAGTTTTTCAGCCACTTAGAAGAGAGCCTTCACCAGAACCCAGCCATGGCTGCACCCTGATTTCAGGCTTCCAGCCTCCAGGGCCGTGACAAATAAATGTTTGTTATCTAAGCCACTCAGTCTATGGTAATTTGTGAGAGTGGCTCATACTGAGACACTCATGTATATTTGTCTTGCTATCGTTGGACATATAAAGGCATACTACTTTGAGAAATAGGTTGGAATATTTTATAAAGAAAAGGCTGCCAAATCACAATGAAGAAACCCACTTATAACCTACACATAAGTGAACTCGAAATGAATTAAAGAGTTAGATATTCCTGATTTTCCCAATAGTTCACATGTAAGTGTTTAGGAATTTTTTTTTAAAGATTTCTTTCTTTATTTGAGAAAGAGAAAAAGATAACAGGAGCAGAGAGAAGGAGGAGAGAATCCTTGAGCAGACTCCCCACTGAAGGCAGAGCCCAACATGGGGCTTGATCCCAGGACCCCAAAAATCATGACCCCAGCGGAAATCTACTTGGCCACTCAATCAACTGAGCCACCCAGGTGCCCCATAAATGTTTAGGAATTTGATGAACACATTCTCTGGGAAATGGTGAAAAGTACAAAGAAAGAAAGAAAATGAAACAAACAAGCAAAAAGAAGCCAAGAAGATTTGATTAATTTACTATATATCTGCAGAAAGAAAAAAAAAAAAAACTTTTGTAAAATCCATGGAATCAACGTTTACTTTGAAACACCTTAAAACAGCTTTAATACATAAAAACAGAGAGCACTTCCCACATCCACCTCAGTGCAGCTTAGCCTTGAAGACTGACATCTAAATAGGAGTCAAGGGCTTAACTCTGAGCCACACCCTCTGACAACTTCTTATAATATACAAGGTAAGTGAATGCAAAACAGCCCTCTAGTAGGGAGGAGATTTGATCACCAGCCATTCTACCACCAGGAAAGTTGGTGCAGCTCTCTCTAGAACTAATCATTACATGATAAATTAGACAGCTTAACAGAGAGTAATTATGGAATTAGGAAATGTAAGTGATAAAGCTTAAGAAAGGCTGGAAGACTACTTACTTAGGTATCAGATCTAACAAAAGGTGCAGAAATAACAGTGGGGATGGCAGACATACAGAAGTTTAGAGAATGCACATGGTGTTCTCACTAGCACCTAAGAAGCTTGGGATGGCAGAGGTGGACCCCAACCAGAGTAAAGGACCAATAGGGCCTCACTCAGAAAAGTGAATCCTGACCTGTGAACAGCATTTGGTTCTACAGGCATCTTGAGCATAACAAATGAAATATTACTGAAAAGGACTGAATTGTTTCCTTCAAAATTTTTCCTCTCATCATCATCTGTTAGTGCAACAAATTATTGTCCACAATGCTGACAAAATCACTTTAGCTTCAAATAACATGAAGTGATTGATACAACTTTCAAGGATTCATTCCTGTCAATATAAGTGTTTTGGAATAATTATTATGTACTTATGTAAAAACTTAAATTCTGTTTACCAAATTTATTTATGGTCATCCAAAGAAAAATCACTATTGTTTCTGATGTTAACTTTTTTGCCCTTAAAATGCACTATCTTCTTACTATCCAAATACTATGAGTACATATTGTCAGTGTCTTTTTCCAAGTCATAAATGATGAAAGAGCAAAATCCATAGAGATACTGGAAAAATAAGATCGACAGCCAAAACAAGCCACACAAAGGAAGGGCTGTGGGCTACTGGATTTGAAAGCATAAACATTACATGAGCACACCCATGACTGAGCAATGTGCAGCCACACCTGGAGGCTGACTCTTAGACTCCAACCCCAAACCAATGATAAACAGGCCTCCTAAGCCAAAATGTAAAGATTCAATCACCTACCATCAGCTTTGATGTCAGAGATCCTTTCAAGCAAACAAGCAAAAATAACTCAGGTTCACTTTGCCTAAGCAAGATCATACTCTGTCAAATAAATCAATATATTTTGCTTGATATTACAGATCTCTGTTGTCATGGGTAGTACCTATTTCACAATAAGCTGGCTTACACATAAATAAGTTTCAGAGAAAATAAACTCACCAAATTCAAATCATTGTTATATAGGTAAGACATGCACAATTATCTATATAACTGAACTTCTGGCCTATATATTTCATTAAATAATTTTTTCCAACTTTTAAAGGGTAATTAGGGCCACCTGGGTGGCACAGTCAGTTAAGCATGGGACTCTTAGTTTCAGCTCAGGTTGTGATGTCAAGGTCATGAGATTAAGCCCCACATCAAGTTCCAAGACGGGCTCTGCACTCAGTGAAGAGTCTGCTTGAGATTCACTCTCCTCTTCCTCTCCTTCTCCCTCACCCTCTGCCCCTCCTGCTCATGTGTCCTCTCTAGGATAAATAAATAAATAAATCTTTTTAAAATTTAAAAAGAAAGGGGGTAATGAATTCAACAGTAATGTATAGAGGAGGATGATTCTGGGATGATGGTAGACTATGAAGTTCCAGGAATCTGTCTCACCACCTAGATGACAATTACATTGGCAGGATATCTCTGATAACTAGTTTAGAACTCCACTCCAGTAAAAGGCTCACAAATTTCAGGGGAAAAGTTGGATGACAAACTGCAATCAATTTTCATCAACTTCAGGACTGACTCCGGTAGCAGCTATTCATCCCCCCATCCCCAGTCAGCAGCAGGAAACTGTGCAAGTGTTCCTGGAGCAGCTTACACACAGTTTGTGGAAGCCAGGGTGGGCAAAAGAAGGACAGTGTCCCTCCAAATACTGGGGATCTGTGCTATGATAACTGATTGCTCTTCTGATCACAGAGGTCCAGAAAAAAAGGTGGGTAGACATTGTTACTGCACCTCCTCCCAATGTGAGCCCTTCTTCTCTGGCTAAAGTGAGTTCCAGGGGACTTAAAGGGTCAGTACCTCCTTTTTCCTCCATTTGTTGCTTTTTTCACTTTCAAGAGCCAGACACTAAAGACTATTACATTCAAAAATGACCACATTTATGAGGAAAATTAGCGACCACACATGTGCAGAAGAATGCTCAGAAAATACCTGAGAAGACCTTAGATATACATCTCAGGCTGATTCTTGACACAGAGACAGCCCTCAACAAATAAACAGAAATAACAACATCATAAGAGTAAACTTTAGGGAAGGAGGATAATCTGATTTCCAAAATTATTACATTATTAGATTCAAATGTCCAGTGTTCAACAACAAAAAATCACAAATCATAGACAAAAAGAGAAAAGCATGGCCTTCTCAAAGAATAAAAATTAGCAGAATATGACCATGAAAAAGACCTAAAGGCAGATATGGTAGACAAAGACATTAAAACAACTCTCTTAAAGATGCTAAAAAAAACTAAAGGAAGATGTGGAGATAGTCAAGAAAACAATATGTAAACAAATGAAAATATTAATAAAGAGATTAAAAACCCACAAGGAAATTGAAAAATTCGAGAGCTGAACAGCATAACAATTGACATGAAAAACTCAGGATTGAAAAGCAGATTTGAGCACGCAGAAGAATCAGCCAATTTGAAGACAAGAGAAATTCTCAAGTATAAAGAAGAGGAAGATTGAAGAAATATGAACAGAACCTAAGGGTCCTTTGTGATACCATCGAGATGACTAATGTACATGTCATAGAAGTCCCAGAAGTAGAGAGAGGAGAGGGTAGAGAAAATATATGAATAATGGCTGAAAACTTCCCAAATTTGGGGACAGGTATGAATATAAACATTTTAGAAGCTTGAGACACCTGGGTGGTGCAGTAGTTAAGTGGCCAACTCTTGGTTTCAGCTCAGGTCATGTCAGGGTCTTGAGATCAAGCCCTGTGTCAGGCTCTGCGCTCAGCACAGTCGGCTTCATATTCTCTCTCCCTCTGCCACTCCCACTCATGTTCATTCTCTCTCTCTGTCTCTTTCATATAAATAAATAAATCTTAAAACAAAAATTCAAGAAGCTCAATGGACTCCAAGTCAGATGAACTCATAGACTCACACCAAGACATATTATAATCAAATTTTCAAAAGCCAAAGATAAAGAGAAAATCTTGAAAGTAGCAAGAGAGAAGCTAATCATCACATAGAAGGGATTCTCAATAGATAGCTAGATTTTCATCAGAAACTGTGGGGGCCAGAGGCTGATATATTCAAAGTGCTAAAAGGAAAAAAAAGAAACCAAAAATAAACTGTTAACCAAGAATCCTAAAACCAACAAAACTGGATCAAGACAAAAAAACTGGAAATTAAGACATTACCAGGGAAACAAAAGCTGAGGCAGTCTGTGACCACTAGACCTGCCGTACGATAAATGGTAAAGGCAATAAATAGTCTTGCAAGGTTGAAATGAAAGGACACTAGACAGTACCCAGGAAGTCACATGAATAAATAAGTTCTTCAGTAAAGGTAAACACACAAGCAATTATAAAAGCTAGTATTATTTTAACTTTGGTTTCAAACTCCACATTTTGTTTTCTATATAGCTTAAGAAACTAATACATTAAAAGTAATTACTGGTTTATGGTTTGGGGCACAGAATGTATAAAGATGTAATTCTGTGACATCAACATCAACCTAGGGAACCAATGATCTTCTTCCTGTCTTTATACTTTTGCCTTTACTAGAAACTTCAAATAAAATTATAGATTACATAGTCTTCTTGAACTGGTTTCTCTCTCTTAGCGTGACTTATATTTTAGATTTTTTATGGTGATGCATGTATCAGTACTTCTTCCTATTTTACTGCTAAATAGTATTCCATTATATGGATAAATCACAGTTATTTATCCACTTACCACCTAATGTACATTTTATTGGTGTGTATTAGTGTAGCATTGTGATTTTAATTTGCATTTCCCTAGTGACTGATGATGCTGAATAACTTTTCCTGAACTTGTCATTCATAGAACTTCTTTAATAAGTTCAATAGAGGAAAAAATAAAACAAGATGAAATCAGAGAGGGAGACAAACCATAAGAGACTCTTAACTGGAGGAAACAAAATGAGGGTTGCTGGAGGGAGTAGATGGGGGGTGGGGTAACTGGGTTATGGGCACTAAGGAGGGCATGTGATGTGATGAGCGTTGAATGACAGAAGACTGATGAACCTGATGAATCGCGGACCTCTACCTCTATGTAAGGTGTGTGTACACACACACACACACACACACACACACTTAGAAGGGAATACAACAAAATGTGAAAAAAACTGTTTACTGAAGAGTTTGTAGGATTACAGATAATTTTTATTCTTTTCCTTTTAAAAATATTTATTTATTTATTTATTTGAGAGACAGAGAACAGTAGAGAGACAGGGCAAGCACAAGTGGGGGCAGAGGGAAAGGGAGAAGCAGGTTCCTCACCTAGCAGGAATCTGGATGTGGGGCTCCATCCCAGGACCCTGGGATCACAACTTGAGCCAAAGGCAAGGGCTTAACCGACTGAGCCACCCAAGGCCCCTATTCTTTTCCTTTTCAAACCTTTTTCCAGATTCTTACCAATGGCAAGTCAGCACTCTCTGAAAACAACTTGAATACATTTCTTAAAGATCAAACCAGGGATCCCTGGGTGGCGCAGCGGTTTGGCGCCTGCCTTTGGCCCAGGGCGCGATCCTGGAGACTCGGGATCGAATCCCACGTCGGGCTCCCGGTGCATGGAGCCTGCTTCTCCCTCTGCCTGTGTCTCTGCCTCTCTCTCTCTCTCTCTCTGTGACTATCATGAATAAATAAATAAAATCTTTAAAAAAAAAAAAAAAAAAGATCAAACCAATTCATCATTAGCTATCCTCAGGACTTCAGAAATGATCAAGGTCTAAATAACATCTTAACGTAATCGGGATATGAATACTCTATTTATAAAAAAAATAAAAAATAGTACAAGGTATGATTCCGGTTTTAAAACGAAAGCTAGGGACAGCCCCAGTGGTCTAGCGCCGCCTTCAGTCCAGTCTTTGATCCTGGAGACCCGGGATCGAGTCCCATGTCAGGCTCCCTGCATGGAGCCTACTTCTGTCTCTGCCTCTCTCTCTCTCTCTCTCTTTCTCTCTCTCCCTCTCTATTCTCGTGTGTGGGTGTGTGTGTTATTCTCTCATGAATAAATAAAATCTTAAAAAAAAAAAAACCTATGAGATATCTATTTAAAAAAATAAATAAATAAAACAAAAGCTAGACACACAGATACCTCCAAAACATCCCTGTACCAACAGAGCTTGATGGAAACGAACTATAATGATGGAAGGTTCTTTTCTACTGCTGAATTCAGTAACCACTTACCACAGTACCATGGAGAATATGGCCAGTGAGTACTTAAAGTGGCACTGTAACATGACTGAGAAACTGAAATTTTAATCTAATTTTAATTCAAGTAGGTACACATGGCCAGCGGCTACCACACTGGTTAGCAGAACTTTGGGGGAAAAAAGTCAACCAGATTCATGGCTCTATTGCCCATTTTTCTCCTCCTTCCAGTCACTCAGTAATTTACTGGTATTCAATAACCTGTCATCTCTCCCTGGACATCAAATCATAACTTAAAAAAAGACCATACGTTATTCCACTAATCGGTATTTACCCAAGGGAAATGAACACACTAATTCAAAAAGATGTATGAATCCCTGTATTTATGGAATCATTATTTACAACGGCCATTTTCTTCATTATATACATATGGAGAGGGGGAAAGAGAATATTACTCAGCCATAAAAAAGAATGAGATCTTGCCATCTGCAAGAACATGGATGGACCTATTAGGGATTATGCTAAGTAAAATAAATCTGAGAAAGACAAATCCATTGTCATATGATTTCACTTATATATGGATCTAAAAACCAAAACAAACAAAGCAGAAACAAACCCATAAACGTAGAGAGCAGACAGTTGCCACAGGGAAGGTGCTGACGGGGTGGGTAGTGTGGATAGGCAAAATGGATGAAGGGGAGGAGGAGGTATAGGCTTCCAGTCTGGAATAGATAAGTCCATATGAATTATACAGCATATAAATTATAGTCATTGGTACTGTAATAGTGTTATATGATGGCAGATGTTAACTATGCTTATGGTGAGCAAAAGAGCTGTCTGTCAAATTACTATGTTGTACATCAGAAACTAATGTAAAATTGTGTGTCAACTATACTTTAATAAAAAAATGGGGAAAAAATCATACATTAAGGTTCCTGTATGTTCTCTTGAGAATGAGAACAAATGAAGAGTACCAGTGACTAAGATTTCCTGACTAAAATCAGTTAGCCATTAAGATATAGCCCAAACCCAATTTACTTTTACTCTACCTAATTCTTCAGGGGTAATCTGAGTTTCTGATCTGTGTTTAGTCACCTGCCATCTTTTTGTTTTTATCTTTGTTCTTCCTCTTGTGGAAAAGCAAAAAGAATGGAAACGAAGTTGAAGTGACACAATTTTATCAACATCATTCTAGTACATAATAGACTCTACTTTCTAAAGGAGGATTACACTAGCAAGGACACAGACATTCATAAGAAGTTATCCCGTCATGTAGAGGCATTAATGTCATGATGATTTTGCTTTTGTTTGCCCTGGTATAAAGCATATTTTGTCTTTCACTTGTGTTACTAGGAAGCTCAAAAGTATACTTAGGGCTCACAAGTAACTAACTCAACCTGGTGTTAGTTCCTTCTGGAATCTCATGAGTTTCATATATATATTATGTATATTTTATATATATATATGTATATTTTTACTGCTCAGATTCAATCCTAATTTTTTGTACTGTAACACTTTTTAAAACTTTGTTGGAAATTAACAAAGCTATAAAACAGAAACAATAAATAAAAATTACTTAAACAAATACTCCATAAGGTTTCAGAGTATCTTCTTACCTCTAATAATGTCCAAATTAGAGAGGCCAAGATCCTTTGTGTTTGAATTTAAAAAAATCATTTGAACAAAATAGAAACAATACCATTTTTAAACAGTGCAATTGTATTATACTTCTTCAAACACAAGATTTAAAACTAAGATCAGTCACATCTTTTATTAGTTATTTCCTATGCTGACTCGATTATTAGTATTTTTCTCTCATTTATACTGTTTTAGATGATCTAACATACCTTGAATTTTCATGTTCTTGAAAATGTTGTGCTCTTAATTGGAATGCCACAAACAATGATGATGCTATTGCCAATAACTGGTTTCTCTCATTCTCTGTTAACTTGTGTCCTAAGGGAAATCAATCAATTGATCAATCAATCAATCATATACATCATATTAACATCTAGCACTTCAATCTTTTAGAACTATTTAGTCAGGCAAATCGTATTTTATCAAACCTTTATTACAGAGCTATACCAGGCACTGGGGCATGCAGTGGGGAGAGGGGTGGGAGCAAGATTGCTCAAATAAGACCAAAAAATCCAAGTGAAATCTATCAACTAGCTCTGGAAATTCAGAATAGATCTCTCAATAGCCTGATTAAACCTCTACTAGAGGCTCTGAGAAGTTCCTGATTTCCCCAACACTTTAGTGATAAAAACATCTCATATGATTCCATGGTTACTCTATATGAGGATTACAAAAATTTAGTCTATCTTCTCAAAATATACAGTCTACACAAGCAATTCTCAGTGTGGCCTGGGGACTATGGGGAGTCTCCAAGAACTTTTGGGGCCTGCCCGGTCAAAACTACTTTCATAATCAAGCCCCATACTGAGCTCTGCACTGGGCATGGAGCCTGCTTAAGATTCTCTCTCTCTCCCTTTCCCTCCGCCCCTCCAACTCCCTATCCCTCCAGCTTGCATGCACATGCTCTCTCTTTAAAAAAAAAAAAAAAAAAAAAAAGAGCAAAACCTCCTTTCCTAATAATACTAAGATTTATTTGTTTTCCCCTCATTTTTTTCAGGTATATACTGATTCAAAAGATCTATGTATGATGACATCACTGCTCTGATGTCAACATATAATGGATCTATTTTTGGTACTTTAAAAATGAAGTAATAAATATTTTTAAAGCTCATAAGTTTTAATTTATAGAATGGCAACTATCTGTGGATATAACACAAAAGCTCTTTGGAGCACAAAGAGGACCAGTAAAATGATCTCAAACTTTACTGTGCATCAGATCACCTGCATTAAAGCAGAGAACCCTGTGCTCTACCTGAAGAAACAGACCGGTCATATGTCTGGGGTGCAGCCCAAGAACTTGTATTTCTAACAAGCTTCAGAGTGGTACTGATGCTGCATGTCTACAGAGCTCACTTTGAATAGAACTATTTTAGAGACATTTATCAAACTGTGTAATAAAAACCACTTACATAGTCCATGAAACCCTTTTAGTAGGTCATGATCAGAAAGACAAATTGTGTGAACATTTTGAACACCAAATCTTTTTTGTGTGTACACTAAATCATGATGCAGAATAGATTTCTTACAGTGGTTCAGTCATTTCTCTGGACACATTTACACATCATATGTCAGCAGCAGAGAAAAAGACAATGCATTATGAGAATCCTTTCAACTGTAAGACACAGAATCAGTGTTTCATTTGATCTAATAAACTGCTAGCTGTACTAATAGTGAGGAAGGAAGTTCCCAAATAAGAGTCACCACCATTTATCACATCTCACAGAGAAATAGACATAATGCATATCAATTTTCTTTTTTAAAGATTTTATTTGAGAGAGAAGGAGCAAGCAAGCAAGCAGGATTGGCAGGGGAAAGAGGCAGAGGGAGAGGGAGAGAATCCCAAAAAGACTCTGCGCTGAGCATGGGGCCCAATGTGAGCCTCAATCTCACAACCTGGGGATCACAACCTGAGCCAAAATCAAGAGTTGGACGCTTAAGCCACTGAACCACTCAGGCACCATAGCAATTTTAATCCTTTTATTGATACTGAAAAGATTTACAAATTTTACCAATGACTAATTCCCAGTAAATTTCCATTTGACTGCAGAAGACTCATCTACTTCTACAATTTATATCTGTTTCTAGAACCTGTTTAAGTCTCTCTGGCAATTTTCACAAATAAGTGGTGCAGAGATGATCTTCTTCAACTTCCATGCAGTGCAAATATCTCTTCTACGGCACTGATTGACAGATGGTTATCTAGGATCTATAAAACTTCAACACTTGGAAACTGACAAATCCTTTCAAAGATTTCTAAATCATTAGATTGTTAACTTCTCATACTGAGTTAGACTGCTTGTGACTTCCACCCAACTCTTCCAAACTAGAGTAACATTAAATAATTCTAATTCTATTCTTTCTTACACTTGTACATTAACAATCTTGAAGGATAACACTGCAGTTAGATACCCTACAACTCAAAAAAGGGTTTATCTTGACCATTTTTGGGGTATCTAGCCACCCTGAAAAGAAGGTATTCAGGTCTAAACTGGAAGTGTAGAAGAGATTCCACCGTGACTATTCTCATGATAATGGCTTTAACCTAAGGTTACTACTGATCACAGATCGAAGGGGCCTTGATTCCTATTGTCCTCTTAGGACCTGATGCCCATGACATGTCTGCCCTGGCCCTGACTTTGCATTCCTTCCGAATGTTTATTACTATGCCCCCTGGTTTCTCCCTTGCTGAAATCTCTGGCCCAGCTGGTCCTGATGTCTGATAATACATGTTCCAAATATTTTTCTAACTAGATTAGACTCAAATCCATCCTATCACTTGGACCTGAAAGCTGGTCAAATGCAGAAAGGGACACTGATTGAATCTTGGGTTTGACATGAGGATTAGTTCATTATCTGACTCTTTCATCAGAGGGATCAATATATGGTACGCCCTACCAACTACAAAAGTGATCCCTTTTGTGTTAGACACGGTCAACAAATACACACAGATCAGCATCTAGGGCTCAACTGGGTCAAACTAAAATGACATTAGGTCAAACTAATGACAGCTGCATTATTCGTTAATAATGAGTCTCCCAATTCTCCAAGCTAACTACCTACAGTTCCTTCAATGTTCTCCACACCATCATACCATCTCTAATAAGAGATTATGATCTTCATCATAATCACTTTCTTTTGCATGCACATAAAAATGGAAGTTTTTTTAGTTCTTTACTAACAATGGTAATGTTTACAAATTGTGAAATAATAGACATTAAAATGTAAATGGCTTTGCCTAATATCACAACCATGTTGAGGTAGTCTGTGACTAGAGGTTATATAATCATACTATGACTCAATACAAGATATTATTAGACTATACTTATAGTCTAATATAGACTAATATAGTATATTATACAATAGTATTAATATATAAAAAACTTATTTTAATTTCAAAAAATATTTATATATGCTATTTTTGTAGTTTCCAAAGTATAATATAGACAGAGTAATTTTTTAAAATTACAAAAAGCCCAAATGCAAAATTTCAACAAGTAACTGACTACTGACATACAAAATCTAAAAAGCAAACAAACAAAAAAACCCCCACTATATTCTAGCCATTTAATGGACACTGACCAATCAATAATAGTTTAAAAAGAGGGATACCTGGATAGCTCAGTGGTTGAGTGTCTGCCTTCGGCTCAGGTCATGATCTCAGGGTTCTGGAATCAAGCCCTACATTGTGCTCCCTACTCTGTGAGAAGTCTGCTTCTCCTTCTCCTTCTGCCCCACCACCCCCACACTCATTCTCATAAATACATACATAAAATCATTTTTTTTTAAATAAAAAAAATCACTTCAATCTCTAGGTAGTGACTAGACTCCTCAATTTCATTCTAATTATTTTTGTGTTTTATGTTTTACAATTAAATTTTACCTGGGATTCGTTTTTCTATTTGGCATAATTTAAGGGTCTAACATTTCATAAATAGTAAGAGGAAAAATTCCCACATATATTAATTTCTGTTTATGAGCTCCCTATTCCATTACACTGATATATTTATTCATTTTTTTCTATTTTCTGTTTTCAAGTACTTCCATTCCTATCATTTATATCACATTGTTTAGTTAGAGGGGCTCGGCAATACATTTTAATGCACAGGTCTATTTTTCGTTCATTTTTCATAATTTTCTTGGCTATTTACAGAAATGTACAAACTTTTTAATCACTTAATGTAGTGGACCTTTGTGAATCTAAGATGACAAAACCTGTGTATCATTTGGGGAAGGATTGGCACTCCTATAACATTAAGTCCCCAAACAATAACTGACATGTTTTTCCATATGTTCACATCTTATTTCTTTTTCCTCAACAAGATTTTACAGTTTATAGAATCATATAGGTTTTATGTCTTCCCTATTAAATTTCTCTCCACTATTTTGCAAGATACTCCAGTTAATATGAGCAGGATTGGCTTTTTTTCCATTTTCATTTTAAGCTGGCTCTCACTGACAAAAAGAAGAGACACTAACTTTGAATGCTTATCTTGTTGCAGTCAGCTACCTTGCCAAATGTGTTTTTATTAAGTCTAGAAATTTTTAGTAATATTTTCTGGGTTTTCTAGGAACATAATTCCATATAGAAAAAGAAAAATTTTTCTCCTCTTTTTAAAATATTTAAACCAGCTTTTTTTTGGGGGGGCCGGCAGGTGGCTTTTTGATCTTCTAAAATAATGATTTATAATAAAGGTCATTTTATAGAATTCATTGGTTCCTGATTTTAAGTGAAATTTTTGTTTAGCATTTCATTTAAAATTATGTTATTAGTTTTCATTACGTAGGCTTTTATTTTTTATTTTTTTCATTACGTAGGCTTTTAATCAAACTTAGCTTTTTAAAAAGATTTTTATTTATTTATTTATTTAGAAGAGAACACAGAGAGAGGCAGAGACATAGGCAGAGGGAGAAGTAGGCTCCCCACCAGGAGCCCAATGCGGGACTCGATTGCGGACCCTGAGATCACACTCTGAGCCAAAGGCAGACGCTCAACCACTAAGCCACCCAGGCATCCCCAATCAAACTTAGTTTAATTTTGTATTTTAGAGTGTTTTAATAAGAAAAGGCAACTGAACTTATAACAACTATTTTTCTACTATTTTTTTTTGTAAGCCATCACTTTTTATTTTATTCTAATTGCAATGGATATTATTAACAAGATTAGGGGTACCATTTAACCTTGAGGTGCCATTTGTAAGGCACCATCTGCATACAAAATACGTCCATTTTAAATGTGTAATTCAAGAGTTTGATAAATGTGTACACCCATATAAACACCACAACCATCTATTTAGAATTTTCCACTTCTCCAAAATGCTTGCTTGCATCCATCTCTTTCCAATCAAGACCTCTACATCAGCTTTCCCTCCCTAGCCATAAGCAACTAAATCCTTTTCTAGTTTCATATAAATGGAACCAGATAGTAAGTACTCTTTCGTGTCTGGCTTCTTTTGTAGATAATATTTTTTAGATTCATCCATGTTTTTGAATGAACTGACAGTTTCTAACATTTTAGCATTAAGAAGTATTCTATAGCATGGATATATTACAATTCGTATAGCCATTCATTCCCTGAGGGCTTTCGATGTAAGAGGGAAGATGTGATTTGGTTCTAAAAGTGAACTCCAGCTGCTGAGTGAAGATGAACTGCTAAGTGCAATGGTGGCTGGAAGGAGGTCAGTGAGAAGGCTGTTCCGAGTCCAGGCAGGAGGGAAGCAGCTGGGACTGGGAGTGGTGTGCTAGTTTGGTGTTGAATGGAGACATGCCTGCATTCAATTCCCAGCTCTCCATGAACAAGCAAGGGCTAGTGCACTGCACTGAGCTTTGTGAGCAGGAAAAACCTGTAAAGTTGCTCTGAGGGGGGTTGAGAACACCTGCTGCCTGCTAACAACAAAAACCCCCCAAGGGCAGCAGGTCTTTCTGCTTACCAAGGAATCCTAAGCACCTAGAACTTTTGGATATAGATAAAGTATATTCAAGTACTTCTAGATTCTTTTTATCCCTTTGTCAAGTGTGAAGGTAAACTAAGAGAGCACTGCGATCTTGACACTTGGTTTTCACCTCTGCCAACCCTGACTGAGAAGACTCATAAGCATGATCCTAGAAGTCTGTGAAACCTGAATAGTGAGGCAGCACAAACTGAGAACCTCCAGCTTGGCACACAGGACAGACACAGCCTCACACACTCTAGGGCAGATGTCTTCAGTAGCAGCAAGTCATTTCCACTTAAAAGTTAGAACCCTAGCCTGGGAGGAATTCTAAGAGTTTCTCAAACCCATTTTTTGAAACCTCCAGGATTAAAGCTTGAAATCTCTACTGCACTCTCTAGTGAAGACAGGCTAGAAAAAGATACAACTCTTGATTTTAAAACCCTTAGTCTTTTTAGAATAGTTTTCAGTATCCTGAGACCCTAAATAACTACCTTTAACCTAATAGATTCAGTAAATATTTATGAAATAAAAGAGAAAAACTTCCTCCTCACAGTATGTCCTCACCTTCTTAACCTTCTTACAGATTGGGGTGTATATGTGGGGGATGGAATTTTAAACAAAAGCCCCAACCCTCAAATAATATTTAGGTTCTCTCACCCTTACTCATTAAGTTGGTGGTTACTACGTGGAGGTCAAATCACATAGTAGCACCACAAGATCTGTGATACACCTCTGTAAACTTTCTGCTATAAACACACCCATGTCCATGACCCAGTTTTTAAGAAGCCTGATCTGTGTTCTCTTAAGTGGCTTTAGTTCTATCATCTATTTTTAACAGTCATCTGGTGCCTTCCTTCCAATCTAGTGTCATCATTAATGATGCTAACAGATGTCCTGATTCTGAGCCAGGCATGTTCTCGGTCTGTGGGATGTGGCTTTGCTGATGCTTTGCTTCATGTGTAGGCTTCATGTGTTGTGGCACCTAGAGGTAATCTGTCTATGGCCGGTTAGGTTTCTCAGAGAAGGATATTCTCCTATTGTGACTGAGAGTGCCTGTCTCCCAGGCCAGTACTTGGGAGCTAAGAGAACAACAGTTGGCAGAAGGACATCACCACATTCAGTATGTCCACATTTACCCAATCCTCTGTCCAACGTGCCTGGTGTCCACTGGTATAGAGGGCATCTTATTCTCTATAAAGAAGAATCTCAAAGCTATTGCCAGGGTGGAGGAGAGCAAGCCACCCTCCTCTAAAGAGTAAGGGAGGGAATATAAAGAAATTCTTCCAGAGATTTTAGACCAACAGTCCTACCTCTAGGAATTTCCCAAGGGAAAATTAGGCAGAGATAAGCAGCACCCCTGAATAGTCCTTGGAGAGGTGCTACAATGGTACAAATGCTACCTCATCCTTGAAGTCATCCTTGAGTCCCTCAATCAAAACTGGTTACTTTTTTCTTGGTGCTGGTCACTTGGCTTTTATCTTCACTTAGCCCTTATTTTGACCTGTGATGTAGCTAGTTCTTTACATATTTATTTCTCTTGTGATATAAGCTTCTTAAGGGCAAGGTAAATACACTACTCATTTTTCAATTTCTTCAAGAGCCTATACCAATTATTTGCTGAATGACTTAATGACTGAATTCTCAAAGGCAATACAAGTGTCCAAGTATCAGAGTACCACCATGTCTTGGGGTCAGCTGGACCCCAAGACATGATCTTTACTGCTCACCTGCTTGGACTCACCATCTTCTGTCCCCAATTTTTCCTTACATTCTTCTCTCCAATTTCTCTCTTAATTCAAACAAAAGACCCTACAGGCATAATATCCTGCAATGGAAACTGAAACTACCCCTAAAGCACTAATAACTGCCCCAAAGAGTTCCACATGGCAGACCACCCAGACCAGTCTGAAATTAACCTGACTCACACCTGTATATATAGACAATAGCATGATTGACAGTTATCTTTACTCTTTATATTCAAATCTCTACCAAAGGAGAAAAAAAGCCTCGTTTACATAATATACAATGTATATATAGGCATGTTTCCTTACATCACATGTGAGGCCTTATACCTGCCTTTACATACTATAACAAGGCCCCCATCTAAATATACATCCTAATCCTAAATAATAGGAACCCATTCAGCCTTGCCCAGAGTGTCACAGCTTTGGAAGCTCCCCTCACCCCACAATATCCTTATTTGCTGCAAATAAAGTTTCTTTTGTGTGACAACTCCACCTGGTGTGGTTTCTATCTGTGACTCACCAAGGAGCAAATTCACACTGATCTGGTTACACCACTTTTAAAGGTATAGAAATACTTGACTAAATTTAATGGAAAAGAGAGAAACATAATAAATGGTATATTACTTGTGTTTAATCAAATTTTTATTAAAGAGATGTCACTTTCCAGAGCACAAAAAAATCTGATCATTTCCTTTGATGGGGCTAGAGGTTTAACTGCAGCAAGGCAGCAGAGAAAGGAGTCCAAAATGTTCATTACAGGCCAACTGAATTGACAGTTTTTTTTTTTCTAAGATTTTTTACTTATTTATTCATGAGAATACAGAGAGAGAGAGAGAGAGAGAGAGGCAGAGACACAGGCAGAGGGAGAAGCAGGCTCCATGCAGGGAGCCTGACATGGGACTCAATCCCGGGTCTCCAGGATCACACCCTGGGCCGAAGGTGGCGCTAAACCACTGAGCCACCCGGGCTGCCCTGAAATGACAGGTTTTTTTTTTTTTGTTTGTTTGTTTTATTTATGATAGTCACAGAGAGAGAGAGAGAGAGAGAGAGAGAGGCAGAGACACAGGCAGAGGGAGAAGCAGGCTCCATGCACCGGGAGCCTGATGTGGGATTCGATCCCGGGTCTCCAGGATCATGCCCTGGGCCAAAGGCAGGTGCCAAACCGCTGCGCCACCCAGGGATCCCTGAAATGACAGTTCTTAAAAAATCTTCTACCTCTCTTTCTTCCAGAATCAAAATATCATCTTCCCTATTTTTCATTTATGTTTCAGAATCAAAGGCCAATAGCTTTTCAACATCATAATCTAATAAGTATACATGAAGAATACCTTCCTATGTAACCTGTTTTAGTTTTAAGCACAGTCATTCCATTCCATTAGTAACACTTTCCTACTCTGCAAATAAATTTGGGATGATAAACATATATACTAGAAAAATTTAAATCAGTCATAAAAACAGGCACTTGCCTGTGAACAGTGCCTAGGATAGCTGGACAGATGGGAAGCAGACGGGTAATCCCAAAGGGGCAAAATGACCTGGCCTGAAACATATGGAGAAGATCCTGGATTAACTTCAGTGGCCACTTCCTGCTGTCTCTTCCAGGCACATATAACAAACAATCAAAAATGATAGTTTAATATATCAAATATCTGCTCTAGGGAAAAAGAGGGAGAGGGAAATAGAGTTATATGAAGAACAAGAGAGAGTAGCCACTCAGAGAAGAACCAACATGAAAATAATAGGAGGGAAGACAGTAAGAGGTCCACACTAAAAATGGCAAAGCTAAGTGTGTACTTTTAAAGTGCTTATGGCCATTCTACAACAACAACAAATATCATACTCTTAAAACCTGTATGATTTATGATTTTTGAATCCTAGCACAATTGAATGAGTACTGAAACAGGAGATAGAAACTCTAAGTTCAATTACTGGCTTTATTCTATTACTGATCATTTAGCCTTATCAAGTTCTCTGGGCTTTGGTCTCCTCACATGTAAAATAAAGGCTGAGATTAAACAATAGTCCTAACAACTTACAACAATTTTTAAGACTGTGTTCCTATCTTATACGAGCATTAATGGAATTATAATATCCATGCTGATGATGCCCTATCAAAACAAAAGTGTAGGGGATCCCTGGGTGGCTCAGCAGTTTGGCGCCTGCCTTTGGCCCAGGGCGTGATCCTGGAGTCCCAGGATTGAGTCCCGCATCAGGCTCCTGGCATGGAGCCTGCTACTCCCTCTGCCTGTGTCTCTGCCTCTCTCTCTCTATGTCTATCATGAATAAATAAATAAAACCTTTAAAAAAAAGTGTAATATATTAAATGTATTCTAGAAAATGGCAATGTTAGTTTCTATGTAAATTTCTGAGTTCGCCTGAGAATGTGGAACACTTTCTACTAATGCCAAATGTACAGTACATTGTAATCAATTACAATTAGAAAATTTTTAAAAGGTTTTATTTATTTATTCATGAGAGACAGAGAGAGAGAAAGAGAGAGAGAGAGAGGCAGAGACACAGGCAGAGGGAGAAGCACGCTCCATGCAGGGAGCCTGACGTGGGACTCAATCCCGGATATCCAGGATCATACCCCGGGCTGAAGGCAGCACTTAAACCCTGAGCCACCGGGGCTGCCCATGGGTTATATTTTTTAAAAATTCAAAAGTTCAGGAAAAAGAACCATATGACTCATTAGTTTTTCTTCTAAGATCCCAAATAAAAAACATTTTTAATTTCTCTTGGTACTAATGATAAAACTCTATAACATTTAAGTTTTAAAACAATAATCAAACTAGTAATTTCCAGTTAGTCTTATGAAAACTCTGTACTGTAAAATCTAAGAAACTGCTTTATAAATATAGTCAAAAGCTCAATACATGAAGTTGACCTGAATCTCTACACAGCTCCTCATATGAATGCGTCATCTTACATAATAAAACAGTCTAAATGGATATAAAGAACACTTGCCATTTGTGAGAGTAAAATCTCATCTTCATATATTCTCAAATTCATCAGGAACATATGTAGATACTTCTGGCTTTCACCTGAATAACATTTCTTTTTTTTTTTTTCCTGAATAACATTTCTATTAAATCACATGTAAGTCCTGTTGGTTTCTTTATCTCACATATGGACCATGTTTTTAATCCTCACTAAAGGATTTTCTCTGTCTCACTTGAGCAATTTTTCTACTAAGGGAAACACTCACTGGTAACTTCACAGTGCTAAAGTTCACATTCTCCTCATTATTTTATTAAAAGCTTCATTTTTATGAATAAAAATAATAATCTTCTTAAACATCCTCACTTTCGTTAACAGAGATAGCATGTGGTATTCTGAAATTTTCAGTACTAATTTTCATAAAGTTTTAATCATTAGAGTTCCTGTATATACTCCTATAATATACCAGCAGGGAGTACAAATTTGAATTGGCTTTCAGAAACCAGAATGCTCAGGTAGGCTAATGCTTTGTCTCCATGTTTTGCATCAAAACTAGATTTGCAGAACATTCCACATACTTGAATTCCTCACTCAACAAAATTATGGATTATTGCACATTCATGAGTCACTCATGAATACTAAAATCACGAATGTCAATAGTCTAGGATACTCTATGTTAATAAATCAAATATAATATGGGCTAAAGGCCTTAATTTCAAAATAGAAAAATTATGCGTTATAATAAAGCATAAAGTAACAACTTTAATACAGTAAAATACTTCAATGCATACAAACCTTTAAAGCCATCAGGATATACATCAGAAAGAAATTTAGTGCTGATGTCTCCTTCTATGAAGCGTGAGTTGATTATCACCTCTCGGAGTAACGCAATATTATGTGTAACACCTAAAAATAAAATGTTATCAGATTGAATTAGAGAACGTGTCAGTTAAAAGTCTCTTACTATCTAGAGAAATTTATCATCTGTGTCTTATGACTAAGCAAAAACCAAGGAAAGATTATTCACCTCCTGGACTTCAAGTAACAGCAAAAAATGTCTAAAGTTATGGTAGTAATAAAACACCAAATGCAAACTTAAGCTTGTACTGCCAAATCAATTCAATAGGGAAATTATATATATAATTTATTTATTCAAGAGAGACACAGAGAGAGAGGCAGAGACAATAGGCAGAAGGAGAAGCAGGCTCCCTGTGGGAAGTTCGATGAGGGACTCTATCCCAGGATCCTGGGATCACGACCTGAGCTGAAGGCAGATGCTCAACCACTGAGCTACCCAGGGCGCCCCTCAACAGGGAAATTAATGTCTGTTCAGTAAATGGTACTGAAACAAGTAGATATCTATTTAGGATAAAAGAAAACAAACTTCTACCCTAACTCACACCATAAACTAAATTTGATTCAAACTGAATCAACAAACTTAAATGTAAAACCTAAAACTGTAAGTTATGGAAAATAGAGATGAAAATTCTGATTATCTTGAGGTAGGCAACAGATTTTTGGGTAGTACACAGAAACTGAGCCACAAAAAAAAAAAAAAAAAAAAAGTGTACTTCGTCAAAATTTAAAAGTCTGCTTCAAAGAATATGGTTAAACAAGTGAAAAAGCAAGCCACAGACTGAAAGAAAATGTTCACAACATACATATCAGACAAAAAACTTGCATTTGGAATATATAAATATATAAAGAATGCTTAAAACACAGTAATATGACAGAATAAATAAATACATTTCACAAAAGAAGATATACAAATGAAAAGTTGTTGCACATCACTATCATCAAGGAAATACAACGAGATGCCCCCCAAACACCCCCAATTTAGTGGCTAAAGGCTAAAAGAGGGCAGCCTGGGTGGCTCAGCAGTTTAGCGCCACCTTCAGCCCAGGGCGAGATCCTGGAGACCTGGGATCAGGACCCATGTCAGGCTCCCTGCATAGAGCCTGTTTCTCCCTCTGTGTCTCTGCCTCTCTCTCTCTCTATTTCATGAATAAATAAAATAAAACGTCTTTGCTTTTAAAGATAGATAGATAGATAGATAGATAGATAGATAGATAGATAGATAGATAAAGGCTAAAACACAGAAATAGCACATATCAGTGAGGACATGGGGCAGTATAAGTGTCACACCCTGTGGTGGGGATATAAATAGCACAAATACTTTAGAACTGCTTGGCAGGTTCTTAAAAAGCTAAACATATACTCATACATATGATTCAGACAAGTCACTCCTAAATATTTGCCCAAGTTAAATAAAAGCATACATCTATACAAACATAAACAAAGGTTATGGGTTTTATTTGCAACAGTCAAAACTGAAAACAATTTAAATGTCCATCAACAGATGAATTAGCAAAATGTGATTTGTCCATTTAATGGAATTCTATTTAGCAATAAAAAGAAATGATTTACTAAGATACACGAGGATGCATCTCAAAATAATTATGCTGAATTTAACAAGACTACTGTAGGAGTCCCTGAACATAAAATTTCAGAAAAGCCTCGACAACCTACAGTGACACAGAGCAGATCACCTGGTCGCACTGGGACAGGGATAGACAGACGGTGGACTACAAAGACAATGAGGAAACTTGGAGGTGATAGAAATGTTCAGTGTCATGACTGTGGTGATGGTTTCAAAGATGGATATATACATCAAGACTCATCAAACTGAACATTCTAAATATGATAAGTTCATTTTATGTCAAGTATACTTCAATCAGTAGTAGAGGAGGAGGAGAAAAAGAGAAGAGGAAGAAAGGCAAGAAGGGAGGGATGGTGGGAGGGAGAGGGGGAGAGAGGAAAAGAAAAAGGAAGAAAGGAGGGAAGGAAAGAAGGGAAAGCTTGTGATCCAGGAGGAAACACTGAGCCTAGAACACAAAGACTCCTACAAAGTTAAGTTAAAATAGATAACCACCACAATAAGGATTCGAATGGTATTGGATGAGTTCTCTGAGACAGAAGGACTTTAGGAAGGGAATATTTGAACTGGTCACTCATATTACAAAGATATCAAGACAACTAAAAAAGGGAGAATGAGAGGCATGTCAAATCTAGGGGAAGTGAGAACTCGATGAGGCTTCCACAAGAGGAACAGGACAGAATTGAAGTGATGAAAGGTTTGCTAAGTCCTTCCAATTTCTTCATCCCACTTCCTTACATCCTCATCTATACCATTCTGCTGCATAACAAACCTAGAAAGCTTGGTTCTGATCTTGCTATTCAGTCTTATAGAGTGCTCACTTTTACAAAAATAATTCTAAAGTAAGCAAAGAATCAGACCCTCAGGCTCAAGTACCAGGTCTACCACTTACCTTGGGTAAGGTAAGCTATTTTGCCTCCTAAAGATTTAGTTCCCTCATTCGTAAAATGGTGATCACAACAGAACCTATTTGCATTACTGTCATGAGATATAAATTGAGATAATGCTTAAGGCAATGCCAGGCACTCAGGAAGGTGCACTCATGTCATACTCATTACCCTTTCATACAAGAAGACATGCAGTTAATCAACATCATGCTCATTATCCTTTCATACCAGCAGAAGCGTGCAGTTAACATCGGAAAGTGAACAAACTTGGCCTGCAAATCTAACCACCCCCTATTTCTGTAAATCAAGTTTTGTTCTGAATACAACAGTGTTTACATACGGTGTATGTGCTACAAGAGTCAAGTAGTTGTAACAGTGACCATGTGACCCATAAAATCTAAGCTACTTACTCTCCAACCCTTCCCTGAAAAGGGTTGTTGACCTTGCTATAAGGTTTTCAACAATGTTGAAACGCTGAGCAAATTAATCTCTACCTAGCAACATTTACCCTACACCTGCTGCTCGTGTGCAATTAGGTATCACAGGAAAGGGGATGAGAGCCAACGCTGTATGACAATATGGTGCCTGCTCTGGACGAACTTTCAGTGACCAGTCATAGCATAAGAAAATTACAAGGAAAAAAGATTGAAAATAAGAAAACTGTGATCCAGCGGGACTGAATCATTTATCTAAAATTTAGTAAAATAGAAATTATAACAGCAATATAGGTTTAAAAATATGACTGCAGGTTTCCCCTAAAATATGCTTTTCATCTTTTCCACAGTTAACGGAGCCTTAGCAGAACAAAGATCCCACAGACACAGACTCTATCTTCCCATCTGTCTTAAAGCTGGACCTGACAGACTAATTCCTAGACGAGCTGCTGGGAGGTAGAGCAACACATCCAACTCCCGTTTCATTTAGTTGAAAAGAATTGCTTGGACTTCTGTTCCTCCTTCTTCCTAT
Source organism: Canis aureus (assembly GCF_053574225.1). Taxonomy (NCBI): domain Eukaryota; kingdom Metazoa; phylum Chordata; class Mammalia; order Carnivora; family Canidae; genus Canis; species Canis aureus. Next base: position 11,187,691 of record NC_135627.1, read on the forward strand.
GAGCTTCCTGATATGGCAGGAACTGAGCTTTGGAAATGAAGGTGAAGCAGAGAAACATGATGGGGGTGTAGAGGGGGAAAGGGATATATCTCCTGGAATGACCACAAGACACTAACTTGCCCCATCAGCACAGACAAGCCAGACAATTAAATGAGAAGTAAATAAATTTCAGAGTGCTTGGGTGGCTCAGTCAGTTAAGCATCTGACTCTTGATTTCAGCTCAGGTCATGATCTCTCAGGGATGTGAGATCGAGCTGTACATCAGGCTCCGTGCTAGGAGTGGAATCTGCTCGAGATTCTCTCTCCTTTCCTGCTGCCCCTCTCCTTCAAACCCTTCCCCCACCCTGCCCCCAAAAAGAAAGGAAGTAGTAGTAAGTAATTTCTATCTTATTTATACCACTGTATTTAAGAATCTTTGTTACAGGGATCCCTGGGTGGTGCAGCGGTTTGGCGCCTGCCTTTGGCCCAGGGCGCGATCCTGGAGACCCGGGATCGAATCCCACATCGGGCTCCCGGTGCATGGAGCCTGCTTCTCCCTCTGTCTGTGTCTCTGCCTCTCTCTCTCTCTCTCTCTGTGACTATCATAAATAAATAAAAATTTAAAAAAAATTAAAAAAATAAAAAGAATCTTTGTTACAGCAGGTTACCCTGTACTCTAATATATATATGGGAGAGAAAGGCATATCTTTTAATAGGATTTCCTATCTCTGAGCCATGCAACTTAATATATCCAACTAGGCATTGCTCTATGCATCTCTGCATACTAGACCATGCTAGAAGCCATGTGCGAAAATCTGAACATCTTTGTTCCTGACTCAGAAGATACCATGTAACTAAAATTTTTTTTTAATTTTCAATCTATTCAAACTACCTCAAAACATTCAGAGATAGTTCCAAATGAAAATATTAATGCATCCCTTTAGCTAAATTTCCATGGAAGACGTTATCACATAGAGACAATAACCTAATAAATGTCTATCATAGTACATGCCCAGGACAAATGAACAGTTATCCAAACTTTGTTCAGTGGATAATAACTTAGACAATATTCAACAACTAATGGTTAGAAGGGCTATTCTATTTATGTATATTTCTATGAGGAAAGTATAAAAAGGTGTAAGAAACTTGTGATGACACAAATGTACCTAACAAATCATTGCAAAAATGTGACATCTGCCTAAATTATAGGTGATATTTGAGTAGATGAAAATGAAGAGCAATTGAAAGCAATGTTCTATGAGTGCTTAGAAAGTTTATCTTTACAAAGATAAACTCAGTAGGCAAGAATTTAAAATAAAAGACTCCTTGAAAGAGGTCAGGCTACGAAAGGGAACAGAATCCCTGTGTTGTATGTTTTACAAACAGACAAAACAAAAAGCACTTTTGAAGAAGAAAAGGGTATGGCCTGCCAGGGAGATTTCTATGCATAGGAAATGATGTGGCATTCCAGGAAGAGGAAAGTAGCCGTGACTTAAGGTAAATCTTCCTGGTTGGGGGAAGAAATAAAGAAAGATACAAAAGGACACAAAGATGGGTAATATTAGGGAATAATTTAAAATACTGAAGAATTCTCACTGTTGTTGAGACAGCTGGGCGGCTTAGTCAGTTCAATGTAGGACACTTGGTTTTGGTTCAGGTTATGACTCAGAGTCCTGGGATCAGCCCCATAGAGGCTCCACACTCAGGATGCTGAGTCTGCATGGGTCTTTCTCCCTCCTTCCCCCCCTCTGCCCCTTCCCCTCTTCTCACATGCACACGTGGGTGCTCACCCTCTAAATAAGTAAAATACTTGAAAAAAAAAATTCTCAGCGTTGTCAAAGCAAATGGATACCACCAGGTATTTCTGTGAAGAGAACAGAAAGAAGGATACCATGACCAAACAGCATGAGCAAAGGAGAGAATGGTGGACCTGAAAAATCCAACAGGGTGTTCAGGTCTGAAAGCCCTGCAAAGATTTTACCTCTCCTTGGAGCCAACCAGAATGAGTGAAGCAGGGCAAGTACGACTAGATTTGTGCCCATGAATCATGCAGGCTGCTACTGAAAAAGGGACTAGGGTGAGGGGTTGTGAAGATGGAAAAACCCATTAGCTGACAACTTCAGGAGACTTGCTGAACAAGGGCAAGGCCTCTAACCACAGCAAGGGTGTGGGCAATACAGACAAAGAGAGAGTTACCAGACAGAGAGGGCATGATGACTTAGTGGATGTCAAGAATGGGGGAGATGCAGGTGCCTGGCTGGCTCAGTCGGTTTGAGACCCACGTTGGGTGCAGAGAGTGCTTAAAAATAAAATCTTTTACTTAAAAAAAAAAAAAAAAAAAAAAAAAACAGAATGTGGGAGACGAGTCAACAAACATGCACACTTCTGGCTCTGGCACACTAAATGACAGAAGAAGCTGCTTTACAAAAAAGAAACAGGTTGAAAGGAAAACATCTGATTCATTGTGGACAAGTTAAACTGGAGACCCCTGAGAGAGACGATTGATGGTATCCGAGAGGTAAGAGTTCAGAACAGCAGGCCAATTAGAATGCAATTCCACCCAGAGCATAGAAAGCATGGAGGCAGATGTCCACTGTCCACATGGTAGAGTCCAGAGCAGGAGACAGCAACGCAAGACAAAGCCAGCAGTATGTAACTTATTCCTATGTAACTGAAGTTTTGAAAAAGTAAGATCCCAACAAAAGAGCTGAAAAGGATAAAAATTAGAAAATCAAGGTGCAGATGGACTTTCATTTCCAAAAAAAAAAAAAAAAATTTTTTTTTTTTTGGAAAAAGATTTTATTTATTTATTCATGAGAGACAGAAAGAGAGAGACAGAGATGTAGGCGGAGAAGCAGGGAGCCCAATGTGGGACTTGATCCCAGAACCCCGGGATCATGACCTGAGCCAAGGGCAGACGCTCAACCTCTGAGCCACCCAGGTGCCCCCAAAAGAGTATTCTTTTTTTTTTTTTTCCAAAAGAGTATTCGTATGTGCAAATTAGTATTTCAGAATGTTTCAATTTATAAGTTTATGTATAAACAGTAAATAACTTAGAAAGGTAATCTAACTCTCAGGCCCAGTTATAGTATAAATTTTCTTTTTCTTCTGAGGTCTGAGGCTGATGCCAAAATAGTTGGCATCAAACTCTTCAGGAAGCTCCAACACAGATTTCAGAAATAATGATCATCTGAACAAAAATAAGATTGTTACCCAGTAATCTATTTGTGACTGAGAACGTCAAAAAATTAAAATGTATGTAGTTTTACAAGATAAATGATCTGTTGTACTTTTATTACATATTCAAAGTTGAAAAAGGAGTGATTTTAGAAAATCTAAGTCAAAGGAATTATAAGCAAATATTAATTTACATTTTGGATATCAAAGAGCAGAGCCATTCAAGCACACAAATGAAGCCCAGACTTTCAAAAAAATCTTTCTACTTGAATAGTAAATAGAGCATGAAAACAGACTTTTATCTTGCTAAATGATGTTTCAGGAATAAAATTACTACACAAAAGCATTTTCTCTTTAAGTCTTCTCTGAATAAAATATCACATATTACTATGCAAAATCCAATCATTATCTGTTTCTCTTTCCAAAGAACTAGAAGATCAAACAGTGGCTAATGGCAGACAACCAAACTATAGGTGCCTCTACTGACAGCTCCAAAGACTACTGTACAGCAATTAGTTCTAAAGCCAAATGGGAGGAATAATCAAAAACCTATTTTCTTTTCCTAAAAGCTCCAAGTACCAGATAGATGGGAAAAATCAGGGAACTGTTAAGAGATATCCTACACATCTGAAAGTTATCATTTTGTACAAAGTTTACTTTCTTTCCATGTCCCAGGAAAGACAACGCTCTTTAAACTGATCCTTGTTCAAACAAGAAGTCAGTTGTAAAAGTACTCTGAGGCGTAGTTTATAACTTCAATGATATTATTAATCACATACTCATAGAAATTATGGCTCTGAGTTTTAGACAGGGAATTGAAAATGACCTCAGCCAAAGTTCACAGGGTCCCATCTGTATGGGAAATCATGACCAGGCCACAGAAGAGAGGACCCCTAGGAGCAGCTTTCTCCTGACTACCTGCTGTTTCCAAAACACTGGCCAGACATGAGCTGCACACACTGCCAGGATCAAACAGAGGCCAAAAGCCACTGCTTATTTCATGGGGATTCAGAAATTAACTTTAACCAAATTACATTTTTGCTCTCAAGATTTTTTATTTTAACAAAAGCTCACAATCAGCTTATGAAGAAAATACTATTTGAACTAAGCAGTTATCCAACAAGACAGTATGAATTGTCCTTCCTTTTCTGTTCTTTACAAAACAATTTCTTTAAGCCCCCTACCCTTTAGAAGTCATCAAATGAATAATATATTAATCACAAATGCATCTGTTTTTATTCCTTAAATAAAATTCCTCAGCTTTGGGGGGAGGAGGCACATGCTCCTCTTCACCTATTTTTTTAACTTTTTTAGAATAATTTCAGAATTATACAAAATTCACAAAAATAGCATGAAGAATGATCAAAATCCCTCACCCAGATTCACCAAATGTTAATATCTGTTAACATATGTATTTATCATTCTTTTTTTTTCTCTTTATACATACACACATACACACACAGACTTCTTTTCCTTAAACATCTGGGAGTAAGTCGAAAACAGGATGCACTTTACATACTTCAGTATTTCCTAAAACCTAAGTAACTTTAGGAAAAGCACACAAATAAGTCATGTAATCACAGTACAATGACCAGATCTGAAAATTAACACTGATAACAGTATCTTTATCTAATCTGCAAATCTTATTCAAATTTCACCAATTGTCTCATTGGACTATTAGTTTCTGGTCCAGGAATTAATCCTGCATTGAGTTGCTATATATCCTTAGTTTCCTTTGATCTAGGTAAATTGATCCACTTTTGTGTTTCTTGACCTTGACACTTTTGAAGAGTACAAGCCATTTATTTTGTACACTGTCTTCAAATTTGGTTTCTCTGCTGTTTCCTCAATGATTATACCCACGTTACACATCTTGGGGAAGAACATCATAGAACGATGTTCTTGTGTTCTTGTTGGTGCATCATACCTCAAGAGGCATGTAATATTGCTATGTCCCATTACCAGTGATGTTAATTGTGATCATTGGGGAAACTGCTAGGTCCATCCATTTTAAAATTATTATATTTCCCACTGTAATTAATCAGTGTATCCTGGGGATATACTATGAAACTATGCAAATACCTGTTTCTCATCATATTTTCACCCACTAACTTTAACATCTGTCCCTGATGATTCTTACGAAACAATTTGGCACAAATGGGGATTTTTCTACATTTATTAATTAAAATTCTACTGTAGGAAAGAGCTGTGCCTCTTCCCTCTTTTATCTTTCTTACCTATTTAGGTCAGTATGAATCCACACACTCATCTTATTCCCTGGGCTTTAATCCATTGCTAACATTGTTTATTTTGTTGCTGAAGTTTTCCCAGATTGGCCAGTGGGAAACCCCTGAGAGCAGATTCCTGTATCTTTTTGACAGATCATCATCTCTGAGCACTGGATAATTTTCTTATACAAGATGTTCCAGGCTCATCTTATACTCTTCCAGAAACCAGCCATTTTATCACAGAGTACTGTTTCCATTTATGAGACAATGGTATTTAAAAAACAAGATCTGGGTTCTTGGTATGCTCGTTGCTATGGGTGTCAATGTTTCCATGACCTCTCAGCAGGCTGGTGGTTCTCAATCGAGGATGATTTGCCCCCCTCCCTCATGACATATGGCAATGTCTGGAAATAGTTGGTTGTCACAACTGAGAGGATGCTACTGTCATTTAGTGAGTAGAGGCCCAGGGTGGTAATAAACATCTTACAATGTGAAGGACAGCCCCACCATAACAAAAAAAATTAACTACCCCAAAATATCAATAGTGCTAAAGTAGAGAAACTGTGAGCTACAGAATAGGTGTATGTAGGTACCCACAAACACACATGCACACAGTAACATATTTATACACTTATTTTTTAATCTGTGTTAAAAATCACGAGTTTACACTGATACCTCCAGTTTCAACTCAACACCACAGGGTTCAACGTATCCTCATCTATTTCCACATTTGTAACTTCTTTCTCTGACAATGAGAAATGTTGCTCATCTTATCCACAATCCATGTATTTATTTCCTCAATCCCAGAATATACATAAACTGGTTTTAGAACGACTAACCCATGAACTAGGAAAAACAAATCTATTAACCAGAGTTTAATGTTTGTTTATACATATTGTTCTTAGCTTGAGGGTATCCAGTCAAAATATGGTTAGAAGTTATTTAAGGCTAGGTTTTTATTTTCTTTCTCTCCTTCCCACCCCCATCACCATGATTATTCATACAGTACAATCCATTGGTTTCTGTTTGTATTCCATTTTGAGTTTCTCCCCAGAATGCTAACAATTTTGAGATATTAATGTCAGAATTCGAAAAGTAAAATAAAGTCTCTCTCTTTCATCCCATGTGTTTTCTTTCCTATCCCATAAACATTTCCATCCTATCCTCCCTCTATGCCCTGTAAGTACACCATCTTATTAGTTCTGCTCTTGTGTGTGTATATGTATTTCCACAAATGAGCAGATACATGTATATATTCTTACTTCTCCTAGTCATCCACCAATATCTCTTCTTTTTTAATATGAGAAATACTACTTTTTAACTTAGTTTATGGACCCCTTGATATCCACTGCATTTTTCCCGTTTTCCTAGCAGCTATGTAAGATCACATGATTAAATGCCAATAGAATAGGAGCAGAAATAAAGGGTGCTTTCTTGGGACACCTGGGTGGCTCAGCGGTTGAGCCTTTGGCTCAGGGCATGATCTCGGAGTTCAGGGATCGAGTTGGACACTGGGCTCCCTGCAGGGAGCCTGCTTTTCCCTCTGCCTATGTCTCTGCCTCTCTCAGTGTGTCTCTCATGAATAAATAAATAAAATCTTTTTTTTTTAAATAGTGCTTTCTAGGTTATGCCCTGAAAATAAATGGGTGTGAACTCCCCCTGCCATCTTCCTGCTGAGGCTAGATGATAGGCATAAAAGCAGCCACTTTGAGGCCCCCAAATGAAAATGATCCACTGGGAATCTAAGAGTCTCCCTACCAGACCTTGACAATCTCCCTTTGAGACTATGACATGGCAGAGAAATTAAACTGTATCTTTCTTAGGTCACTATATTTTTTATTCACCCTGACTATGAATGCCCTCAGGTAAGAAGAGGACAGACCATCCCAGGAAATGAAAACAGTGAAGTAGGAAACACAAAGGGGGAGAGGGATAAGACAAAGTGGTGCAAATGACCATAGAGTTACAGGAAGACAATCAGGAGACATTACAGGTTGTTAAGCAGGGAAAGGATCACTGGGATTGTACTTTAACATTTACTCTGTCCATAATGAAGAATGGATTAGTGCAGGTGCAGAGTATCCACAGAGAACCCATTCAGAAAGCTATTACCCTGGGCCATGACATACACAGAAGTAGCATGGGCTGGCAGAGCCAAAGAAAAGGAAATTGAGACAGAGGTTACTGAGATGAAATGGACAGACCCAGCCCCTTCACAATGCCTTTGAGACCACTTTTCTGAGCCCAAGGGCTCACCTTCCTATCAGGTACTTCAGGGACTCTGCATCTATCACCAGAAGGATTAGCTTTTCTGGCCATCCCTCATCTTGGAACATCAGCTCATCTAACTACTGCCACCTCCCCAAAACACCTCAGGCAATTCTTTTCCAAGCGCTCTATAATATTTTCTGAGATTGCTGCTCCATGATCATCTCCAGGTCTAGTGAAGGGTCAGTATTTTTATGGAACATTCCATCTAGAACCTTGCCTCACCTGAAAACCTCAGTGCCCTCAAAGACCTCATTTTTCCAACAACTTTCACATACCTCCTTGAAATCCACAGCCACTTCTAGAACATTAGCTCTTCTAATCTTTGGAGAAACTTCTATTTCCTTAAGGTTTATTTTATCTGGTCAAAAAATCATCTACAATTCCCTGTCATCTATGAACATCCTCATCACAACCCACTATTTGCTGCAGAATTTGTCACCTGACTCATGGCCTTCCTTCTGATTCTAACTGCTGTCACCTTGTGTGGATGACTCAGGCAACATCCTCACTACTCAGCTCTTAAGGATCTCATTTCAAATAATCTCTTCTCTTATTTTATCCATCTAGTGCCAGAGCCCTGAAATCATCTAAGGTTCACTAGCTGCACCATATTCAAAATTCCCAATTCAAAATAAATTGCTTTCCAACTGCACACCCCCATTTTTTTACCTCATTTACCAAGTGCCTTGATCGGACCAAAACTGAAACTTCCTACCTGGAATGTGAGACATTCTAAGTCAGCTGCCCTGGAATCTGCTGAACAGTTAATGATACATAATCCAAAAAGAGAAGGAGCAAGATAATAAAGAGACACAAATAAAAGCAATGTGTAAACTCTGACTGTACTGGGAGATTAAAAAATGAGATTTAAAAAAAAAAAAACACACTTGGCAGAGCTAGGGAAACTTGAATATGGACTATATACTAAATGATATTATGAGATCCTGTTAATTTTCTTTAGTGCCATAATAGTATTGTAGTTTTGTAGAAAACAATCTTACTCTTAAGATCCATACTGAAATATTTAGGAGTCGTGTGTCATAACGTCCTGCAACTTTTTTTTTTTTAATAGTTAAGGAAAAAAACAAGGAGAGAATGGAGGAAGAGCAAAGAGGAGGAGGAAGGAAAAGGAAGAAAGGGACAGAGGGAAAAAGCTTAGCAATTTAGGTGAAGAACATACAGGTGTGCAATGTACCATTCATTCAACTCTTCTCTAGGTTGAGAACACCTGAACACACAATACCCAATGAAAGCCCAGCCATCATGACAAACCCTTGAATGTTGTCTTGAGAAAATGATGCTGGTCATCACAGCTTCAGCATCTCCTGGTTTTTGATGTTCAGCTCTCCTGGCTGATCTCAGAGTTTCCTAGGTTTTCCCTCCTCCCCCTCTCACCACTTTGCTGTCCTGTGTAGTGATTTGGTAAGAGAAATTACTGCTGCCTACCCTCTACCCCCAACTAATAGTACTACATATGAGTTTCAAGTTTTATTATTGCAATAAAAGTGTTTTATTTGGCTTTTCTGAAAAAATAAATAGATTAATTAATTAAGATAAATTACATAAAAGGCCTGGGGGCAATGTATCCCCTCCCAGGGATATACTGGGGGAGGGGATATTTTTCTTTCCTCACCTCTGCATTTGATTCTTTGGAAGTAATGTGAGCACTGCCTTAGGACTTACAGGTGACTGTTGTGCTCCCTTTCCACCCATCTCAAATAAATGAATAAAATCTTGAAAAAGTAAAATAAAAATGTCTTAACTAGTAAATATATATAGTAAGTAAAGTGGTAAACATTCATTTAAATATAAAATATGAAAGTGTATTCTATAAATATGAAAGAATATTCCTTTCAGAAGCCAGAGTAGAATACAACACTAGTATTTTGACAAACTGCCCATATGCCATGCCACTATGTTATATCAAAGCTTAAATAGAGATGTGATTTGACAAAATATTCTTACTCAAATTCATGAATTTACTACTCAAGCTCATTAGAGCCAAACTCAAATTAACCAAAATCTAATAATTCAACCACAATAAAAATTACAAAGATACTGGATGGGGGGAGAATCGAGAGAAAACTCTTATAAATACTTTAAAGGCCTCTGGGAATAATATCCTAAGTGCTTTGTTTATGTCTATGTGTGTATGTAAACATACAGAGACAAACACATACCCAAATTAGGTCAATTCCAAACACACACTAAAGTAATATGTGAGGAATATTATTTCTAAGGAAAACAGACACCTCCAGGCCTACTTAACCAATATATAGAAAAAATATGTACTTGCCGCTTATGGTGGAACATGGCAGACTTTAAGAAAAAAAAAAGTAAATACTCCACAACTAAGGCTACAAAATAACTAGAGAATGAACTAGAAAGAATATAAAGGGGATTTTTCAAATGTATATATGCTTTGGATACTGATATAACTGATTTTTATTACATCTGAGTTCATTTGAGAGCTTCTGTTTTCCTTTCACTGACAATGGTAAATCATTAGCACATAAGATTAGATTCAATCACTGTTACTTGTTAGTGAACAAATGTTAAGAAGAGAAATAAAAGGAAATAGAGGGAAGAAATTTCTCCAGATCTAACAAGAGAAAAAAGTGAGGACTAGATGACTAGATGAAAATGAGTAGGAAAAGGAAGATATGTAAAAATAGTCACTAAGGTCCCTGCATGGCTCAGCCAATTAGGCATCTGACTCTTGATTTTGGCTCCGGTGGTGATCTCAGGCTCATTAGATCAAGCCCAGCAAAGAGCCTGCTTGGGACTCTCTCTCCCTCCTCCTCTGCTTCTTCCCCCAGCCCACCCAACCCCCCAATCCCCACCACTCACACTCTTGCTTTAAAAAAAAAAATTTTTTTTTTAAATTTCACTAAATTGTCCTAAGCCACTGCTGTACAGTTATATGAACTGTTTACTGCACAAAGGCACTGGGTCAAGGGTACAAGTAAGGGTTTGACATGCTCCATTACTAAGCTGGGCTGTCTTAGGGCTGGATGCACCCTAAGAACAGAGCACTTTCTATTTCAAACAAATTTATCTTGCCAAGCCTTCTGACCTACAGGCTGTGTCCACTTGAAGGGAATCCTTCTGAAATTGCATAAAGCTCTGTATGGGCTTGATGGAGACTATGTAATCATATTCCACCCACTGTTCTACCCCCTCAGCCTCGAAACTTTAGCCTCCCGGCTTCACTGTTTTACTAAGCCATGAGAAAAGAGAAAAACTATGCAGGGCAGTCCTTCATATGGAATGTTTTTAGACCCACACTATTGACTCATAACTCAAAGTGAACTTACATCTTACACTTTAAATTCAATGTTTATTCTGAAGTTGATGATAATTTGTTAAACTAAAATGAAATCTTTTCACGACTAATGAAAAGTTGCTAATACAATTTATAACATAATTTACTCCTTAAGGGGAGTAAGTACAACTTTGCTTCAATTATTTAAATAAAATGGCTGTGGGGCACCTGGCTGGCTCAATTGGTGAAGCATGCAACTCTTGATCTTGGGGTTATAAATTCAAGCTCACATTGGGTACACAGACTACTTAAAAATAAAATCTTTTATATATACATATAAAAATAAACTGGGTTGTTTCTAATTCAGTTATTGCTTTACATTCTAAAGGCTTATAGGATCACACTTTGTTTAGCATTAGAACTGACTTGTATATACGTGTGGTAACAAAATTGCATTTGCTAGAAGATATTTTATAATTTGCTCTTAAAGGCACAAAGAGCTATTCCCTCTACTCTCAAATTAGTCAACTATAGGTCACTATATTTTATATCTCCATACATTTTCAGATTTCACACTTCAAAATATAATCAACAAGGACAAAGACAATAAATAGTTAATTTTCTGTGCTCGTTAATAAAAAGCTTCAAAATACAGAACCATTTTCCATACAGTATGTAAAATACTAAGTGCTCATCTAGGAAGGCTCATGAATCAAAAAAGAAGAAAAAATACCTATTCTTAATTAGTATGTCGTTTAGTTCAAGTTTTTTCTGATTTCTATCTAAATATACAGTAAGCATATTTTCTACTGAATTCTCTAGCATATCTTCAAGCTGTTTTCCAGAATTGGACATCATGTCCAATGACGAATAACAAGACTCTAAATGTGTGTTTTTACCTCGTATAACATAGTTATCCAGTGCATCTTCCATTCTCTTCAGTGCCTCAGTTCTATCAGAACCATATGTGATCAGCTAAAAGTAAACAAACAAAAAACAATTTACATAGATAGTACCTATCAATCTAAAAGTCACACAATTCATCCTAATAAAAATCAGAATACTTCCTAACAGATTTCCCAGAACATCTTTTGAAACTTCACAGTGGTTCAGTTTATAATATAAAGCACAACAATTCGTATTTTTAAAACTCAATATGAAAATCAAGCTTTTTAAGACTTTTCTTCTACTTTCGCTATCACAGAAAAGAGCTACTTGAGATAACCAAGCAAAAAAATATCAAAAAAAAAAGGAAAGATATCAAATGTGAACATTATTTGAGATAGAATATGAACATCTGAGATAGTAAAGGATTAAGCAAGGTTTGGTTTTCCTCTCCTTACAAGAATGTAATTTCTAAGTCTGACACTCTGTTTAGCTAGCTTTTACACATAACACAGCACAGAAGCAAATCTAATTTTGATTAGAAAATCAAAAGGGTCTTTCTGTTCTATATGATTTTGTGACTATTTATAGGAATCTTAAACTGACAAATAAATATAAGCAATAAGCAACATTTTATTACTAATTTGCTTGCTAATAAGACCTTAACTAAAAAAAAAAAAAAAAAAAAAAAGACCTTAACTACTCATAAAATATTTTCCTGGTTATTACATTGGTCAATCTGTAATTGCAATTACTTTAGTACATTTCATCAGTTCCTCAGTATCAAGTCAGGTTGAAAATTTATTTGCAGGCTACATTTCTGAACAGAAATGTACTAATCAAAAATGGAACCACATCTGTTAAAATCAATCTATAATATTTTTGGGTTTTATTTTTTTTTTGGGGGGGGGGGTTATTTTTAAATAAAATTGCACTTCTCTGACAAAATACCTGAAGTTCATTTTAATAACATTACTGTAAAAACTTAAGTGAAAAAAGAAAAATGGTTTGCTTGCTTCAAGTACATAAGAAAGCTTACATATGAAATCTTACAATTCTAAAGCTCTTAAAAGATCTAAAAATTTAAGCAGCATTGTATTCCAGAAAGTCAAATTTCAAAAAGACAGGTGAGCAAAAAGACATACTCTTACATAAGATTTAATTATTGTGCAATCCCCACAAATAATTAGTGATTCATAAAATTGAAGAGAAATAGTAAAGAGTACTCCAAAAAACATGACGTAACACCCTGATTCCATGATGTGGCCTGCCATTCACACTTCCATCTCAGGCAATTTTCAGGAATGAACAAATAACTTAATTCATCCTCACTACATGGGCTGCATTGGAGCCACTGGTTAGGTATCTTTGTTACTGTTGGGAAAAGAGATCATCATTGGATTTGACTGGGGAAGAGCCACTACTGACTCCCTTAGGGAATGTTACAAAGTAACACGGTATTGAAATGTCTCAAGAGGAAGAAAATTTGCTCCTTTTCACTTTTCCATCAAAGCATAATTACTTGTTCAATTATAGCATGATTCAGAGAAAAACTCAACTTCGGATTTTTTTAATTAAATACTTCCACTGTCTCTTCAGAAGAAAAGTGAACAAAGCCATTAAGAAATCAAACTAACTTTTGAAATCATTGGATCATAATAGATGCTAATATCACTTCCTGGCTGGATGCCGCTGTCAACCCGGACCTGGAAAAAAGAAAGAAATGAAAGTAACTTCATATTGTGAAGATATTTTTCTCACAACAATTTTAATTTCCAAGGACCAGATGGATAATTTAATTTCAAGTAACATTTCAGCTTCCAAAAAACAGAAAAATGATCTAAACTATATAGAGACCAAATTATCTTGATCTGTTTGTATGTAGTATAAAGTATTTTTTGTTCTTCCACTAAACAAAGGAACTAAGAAACCTCAAAAAGTAACAATAGTAATACTTTATACATCACTATCCTGGGATGCATTTGTAGCTATTTGATGGTGTCTTCCAACTGAAGCATGGCATGAATGATGCCCCTTCTAGGCACACTCCCCACTGTACCCTTTCAAGAGCTCTAGGGAGGACCACAGTCAAGCTATGCAGCAGGACTCGGGAGTTCTGCTCATCAGCTCTACAGGAACACTGGTCCTGTGGCTTTCATGTCTGTAACACTTTCCTTTTTTGCCTTACCCTCTCAACTGTATAGCGTTTTTTCTCCGTTACTGTTAGTCCTCTGAGACTTTAATGTTTACACAGCTTTTCTCATAGCTTTGCTTTGTAAGGACACAGTCCCAATTAGAGTTCTGATTTTGTGATTTTCATGGGGAAAAAAATAGCACAAGTTCAAAATATTCTTTTGAAGAGCCTGATTGCTGTTAACCAGCCAACAAGTTAGTTAGTACATCGCTGATTCTTGTTTTCATCTCCCAGTTTGATACCAGCAGTAAGGCACAGAGGTTAGCCATGTAAAACTTTAAAAATGAGCAGTTCCTGAGGATGAAATATTTATTAAATTATTGTGCCTAAGTTTTGGAATCTGAAGTACTTAAAAGCTAATCAAAATACTTAAGACGTCAAGCATGTCCTAGGGATCTTGAAGATAGAGAATTTAATCGAAGCTGCTAGAACAGCAGGACTTTGACGCCCAACATTGTAAAGGGTTGGGAAGAGAAGAGCGGAGGCTCACATAGCTCTTCACCTGTGGGAAGAAGGCTTCCTAATAAACAGCAGCTCATCTGTCTGCAGCAAGGCAGAAAAAGGTCAACACAGCGGCTGTTAGGCCTTTAATATTTTAATTTAGGCAATTATCAAGGGACCACATGTAGAACCTCTTGTCTAGAATATCCACATGAGGGTATGATGATGGCTTTATTATATGGTGACATCAAAAGATAAAGCATAGTTTCGTTCTCTTAAAAAAAAAATCAAACTACTATTATTCTCTTTGTAAGGTTTTAGAAGATAACATTGTAACATACCCAGAGTGCTTTTATTTCTCTATTTGCAAACACAAAAGTATGGATATTTGTATTTACATTCACATTCATATATGAAAATCTTAATTTTAAATGAAAGTCACTCATCACATTTAAACACATCATGGCTTTCTATTTTCTGGAAACATACTTCAGTCCTATGAAATTCAGTGTTTATAAAAACTAGAAAAGAATTAATGGGACAGCTGTGAAAGCAATAAAACCATAATCTACCCTCTCCTCACATTTAAAGAGCTCCCAAATGGCAGCTGGCAACCAACTTACATAACAGAAAAGAGCCTTCTGAACTTGCATTTTCTTAATTTTAGTAAAAAAGTTAAAGAGCTTATTTTACCACCATGTATTATTATTTAAAACCAGATCACACTTGCTAAAGCTATGTTTCAAATTGAGACTGGTACAAATTCTAACATGTTTGACTTTAAATATATCTTATTTGCTACATAAACTGCTACAAGGCTAGTGTGGAACTCTGATGTCTAACTCACTGGTCAAATAGCATAGACAATAAAGATTATCTATTACATTCTTCTATAGTTTATAATTTAAAATTTTAGTTACCTTGAACACCACCATCCTAAAATTTAAGTTGCCTAGGGTTCTTAAATATAACTATGTCATCTACTAAAATTATGGTCATAGAAGGTATGTCATTTTAATTTAAAAATACATAGGATAAAATCAGGATGTATTATACATAATCAACATACATCTCTAATCAAATACATTTCATTAGTAAATCAACATTTCCAATTTAAAACTGTAACAAAGCATGAAGACTGTGACTTATAATTTCCTGCTTATGTAGCTCATTTCAAATACTCATTGGCTTTTTTTAAACAATGAATTAAAAGTCAAAATAAGTCGCCACTTCTTTATGGAAACAAAGGCTACATAAAAGAATATATTTTAGCTTTTGCACAAAACGCTTTAAGAATAAAGTCAAATGGAAATGTAACCAAATTTCTGAGAACAAAATTGCAGTCTGAAAATAACAAATTGATAAAATGTGGTAATCAAAGATTTTAAAAAATCTTCATCTATACCATATAAGTAAATTTTAGGCTTAAGGAAGCATGTGAGAAGTACAGCCTGTAAATTAACCCTCAAGTATGTATCTTGTGACCAAAAACAGTAATAGCCAAAAAGAGTTTCCCAAGTTAAAACTGACTGATCTAGTTAAAGAGGCAAGGAGGAAAAACCACCACCACCATTACCACCCAGGCACCTGTGTATGAGGATATCAAGCCATTGCTCAGAAACCTCTGGCATAATTTAAATGTCTTTCTTCTTTATCAACAGTGGACCGTGTGAAACTATCAGCCATCTCCCACCCTTCATGCTCTATTCGCCTCTCCCCCTCAGTCCAACTCCCAGCCCGCCATGTCTACCTGACAAGTGACAGCCCAATCTGATTAAATGCTTCCAAGGGAGGGGACTCGTGGGCCTCCATGACAGGCCAAAAGTGATCACCATGGAGATACATAATTACAGCTGTCAACGCATCTACTGTCCTGCTGACATCAATTTGATTGCTCCCAGCAATAATGATAGACAAAGCTTGGTGTGCACTCTCCCGCACCCAATCACTTTATCTATTCTTTGGTCCATTTAGCTGACATGCAACATTCACACAAGCAAATAACAGCAGTAAGCAGAACGTTTAAGGCATTTTAATTGTTTTTTCTTTCTGTGGATGGCTCACAACCACAAATGTTATTACATAAAACTCCTGCTGCAGCATTAATTGAAGAAAGATTTGGTGGGACAAAGACTGTAGGGGGTATAGTTTGTCCATTATCACTTGTACTTTCAACAGGTCTCACGTTTGAAAATTGCAAATTGCAAAAACTTGCGAGGGCAAAATATTTGACATCCTGTTAGCTATTACAACATGGTGAAAACTTCTAACAACTAGAGTAATCATTATGAATTCTTATTTAATACTTTTTTGTTTGATTAAAAAAATGTTTAGATATGTCCCTATGACACTTGTTTTCTCATCTGCTATTTAACGTCACATAATGCCTGTTAAATCTTTACAATCTTTTTTCTGCCTTCAGGCTTTGAACACAGCATGCGGTCTCCCAGCCTAGAAAGGGTCAAGTCTCTTCAGAATGCATATGGGCAAAAACAATTTAAAAAGTGAAATAAATCATATATCCAATAACATCTTCAAATTTAGAATTCTTCCTATAATCTTTCATCATCTTCATGCCAGTAATCAAACTGAATAATCATATTCACAGATGGTACAGCCTTGTCATCCACTAGTTAACATAATGTCATATATATATGCACTTATTACCTTGATTAAGAAAAAGGGTATGTCCTTGTTCTTTTGTGCAGTAAAAACTATTTAAAGAACAGCTATTAAATACAGAAGAACTATGAACTAAGTGGACAGTGATCACTTTTCTTTAACTGGTGGAAATATGTACTTCTTAAAGTCCACGACACTTGATAGAATGAGGCACTTTGTTTTCCTTAATCCGTTTCAATTAAGGGGCTGACTTTGCACTTGAATTTTTAACATCTGACTATACAGGGACTCTGGGTTAGATTTACTGAAAAGATTTAAGTGTAATACAGTAAAATCATTTCCCATTCTTAGAATTCTGTGATCTTTTTCATTAGAATTTTCAAAAGAATTGGGAACATTGTAAACTATTAATTATTTACAAGTCAGATGTCTCTGGACTCCCCCTATTGAGTAAATTCTGACTTTCCTACATATCACAAAGTACAAAATATTAAACAAAACAAAACCAAAAACCTGTCATTCCCCAGGAATTTAGCTTGTCCTTCAATTTACACCCTTTAGTGTTGATATGCATAACATAAAAGTATGACATAAATCAAGGTTTTAACCCCTCACTTGGTATTACAGCTTAATGACTTACACCAGGTAGATGTATCGGTTCTTGGTACTGAGACAATCTCCCAATGGATGGTAAACCAAAAGACTTGTAGGGGTCCTGGAAGTTCAAAGGAAAGGAAGCACAGTCTTTGAAATATAAATCAGCAAACTAAGGTCAAATATTTATACAATGAAGAAGCATTTATAGATCTATTTTCAACATACAATATTTACCAAATCACATATTTCAGAAATTATTGTTGTATACTCATTCTAGACTACTTAGAAAAGTATTTAAAAATCAAACAGAACTGTAAGCAGAATTTAGCCTGACCTTAGTCAAACTTTATTGAAATTGGTAAAATTCCAACATTTTATAAATCTTCTTAGAATGCCTTGAACAAAAATAAAATAACCTAGGCGCTACATCAAAACATCCTCAAGTTCAGAACAACAACTGTAGTGCACTAAAGATATTTTTCTTACTCTCAAAAAACAGTACACATATGGTAAAATTGGAGAATTGTGGCTCTTCAAATAAAGACCTGAAAGAAACTTTATGTGCTATTAGATATGTGCTCTATTTGTAAATATCTTAGATCATCAGAATAAATACTAAATAAGTTCAGTGTCATAACAATACCACTTAAAATATAATAAAAAGCAAATATAACCAAGCCAAGTATATTCTTAAGATCCTTAAAACATTTCAAAACAACTTCCAGTATTCTTAAACAGGTATTTTTAATTTACTTTTTGTTTCGACAAACTTAAAATGTCAAAAGTAAAAGATAGTATAAATGTTTCCTTGAATTGTTTATTTTTTTGAATTGTTTTAGTCATTCAAAAAAAGCATTTTCAGATGTTAACTGCTTTATTATCTGATTAATATAGTTATAAAATAGTATAAAAGTAACAGACTGATACTTTAGGAGTAAAATCCATGATTAAAATTATGAATGAAAGCTTTGCAATTTAAATTTTAATTCCTACTTTCATATAAGCCTAAGAGATAAAATTATTAGAAAATAAACTAGCAAAAAATTTAAGTATCAAATTAACAACTCATGTGTACTCAGGATAGGCTCTAAAAAAAAAAAGCACAAAACAAACAAAAACACAGAAATAAATGCTTCTGTTTATTTCAAATATGATTTGAAAACAAGCAAACAAAACGAAAACCATGGTCCATTCAAGCATATTGAATATTTAACAAAAGCAGGAAAAATTAACGAATGCTTTGTTTCCCCTTAAACTGACTGGTAGCTATTTTTCCCATCCAAAAAAAAAAAAAAAACAAAAAACAAAAAACAAAAAAAAAAAAAAAAAACATGGAACTTAATTTAACTCAATCTTTTAACACTAACTTGAATTACATCAAAATTGTCTAATTTGGGATCCCTGGGTGGCGCAGCAGTTTGGAGCCTGCCTTTGGCCCAGGGTGCGATCCTGGAGACCCGGGATCGAATCCCACGTCGGGCTCCCAGTGCATGGAGCCTGCTTCTCCCTCTGCCTGAGTCTCTGTCTCTCTCTCTCTCTTTCTCTCTCTCTCTGTGTGTGTGTGTGACTGTCATAAATAAATAAAAAAAATTAAAAAAAAAAAAGAGAGGAGAGAGAGGCACTTAATCTTTGAAAAAAAAATGTCCAATTTTTGTTCATGTTGAATTCTGTATTACATAAGCATACACTCGACACTGGTTATGAAATCCTAACTTTACCTTCTGTTTAGCTCTACCTGGTCCCATGACTTGGGGACACAATCACCATCCTTCCTCTCAACATCATTCATTTTACCTCAGCATAAACCCGACATTCAACTGCCCAGCCATTGATGGGAATATCAGCTTGTCTGTGCCTGAGAGGGTAACCCTTGGCAACACGGATCATTTCTTGGACTAGGTCCAGGCCAGTAATACATTCTGTGACAGGATGCTCAACCTGCAAGACCAATATGTGCCAATCAATAGGTGTAGGAAAAGGTAAATAAACAGAAATAAGCAAGAACAAGTTCAATAACTTCTGGGTAAAATGAGGTCAATTATATTTAACATTAAATCACTTTTAACTAAGAAACTAAGAGAATAAAATTAAACACAATCTCATACAAGGTACGATTTTTTTTAAATACCTAAAAAGTATTTGTAAACTATCTATATTACTTGTCTGTTTTAATTAGATGTCATCAAGCAATGTTTAACACTTTCAATTTAGAAACAACTTCTCATCTGAAAATTACATATTTAGCTGCAATCCTCCGTATGGCTGATAATCAACCTATTCTGCTACACTTAGCATGGCATCCACAGAGGCAGCTTATGATTTTCCAAAGCACTAGGCTAGCCTAGTCTCACCCACTCTCATGCTTTCACTAACCTGTCCTGACAAGCAACCAGATTAGCGTACTCTTTCATCAATGCAGTGTAGCAGAAAGGAGCAGATGGATCCTGCAGGTTGTTTTCCCTTCAGACTTACATGAGGAGTGCTTAGCATGCACAATAGCAAACCTGAGCCAGTGAAATCACTCTGCTCTCTCAGCAAATTGCTGATAACTACTTTGGATGATGCTGTCATGGGGATCCCTGGCCTTCCACACTCATACATGAGATACACATGTACAAAAACATGCACCAACATATAGGGATATTAACAGGGATACACATCATTATGAATTTGGTCACATACAATTTCCTAAACTTAACAAAGCTAAAATAAACCACTCATGGCACTGATAAAGAGCAGATGATCTTTCATCGAAATCCCTGAATAAGTTTTAGAAATGTAAATAGAAGTTTGGCCGCATCTGCTGCTTTAATGCCAATTTCTTTTCTCATAAAAATTAAGCATGTTCTAAATGCACTTCATAATAGTTCCTTTATCATGACATGTCTAATTTCGTACACTCTGACACGGGAAAAGGTCAACGAACAAACGAATTGTCTTCCCATCTTCAACTACACTAATTGAAGGACAGGACTTAAGTCATTATAATAATCTTGAAGCTTATCATAAGCAGACAATGCCATGGTCTTAAAAAAAAAAAAGCTCTGTAAAAATAAACAGATGGCATCCATAATTAGCTCTCTGTGTGTTATGAGTTTGTTTACAGTTTCAACAACATTTTAAGACATTTTGACATAATTTTAATGACAAATCATCACTAAAATAAGCATCTACCCTTTGTAAAATAAATGTGACACTAAATAAAGATCTTACTAGATAGTTCAAAAAATAAATTTTTGAAAGCAAGCTATGGTTTTTTGAGAAACAAGATTCTATATGACAAATATAACAAGAAAGGAACAAGTGTAAAGCCCATCTCTTGTTAGAAACGAATTTCATTTGAGAAACCAACTTACCACTCTAGTCAAAGTGAGCCTACTGTGTGCCAAGGGCTTTAAATCAATACTATTCACATACCTTGTTAGATGAGAAAACAATTTTAAAAGTTAAGTGAATGATTTAACTTCCTCCTTCTATGTCTAGTCCCCAGGAAAGTAAACACTATATACTAGGCAAATAAATAAATGTTGTATGAATAAATAAGCAGCAAATCCAGAGCCACATCTATAGTAAATGGCAGAGGCAGGGTTGGAATTTGGGTCACTCCAGGGATGGTACGACCTTCCTATTCTCTTCATGGAAAAATGTATATAAAAACATGTAGTAAATTAGGGTGCCCGGCTGGCTCAGTCATTGGAGCATGTGACTCTTGATCTTGGGGTCATGAGTTCAAGCCCCACATAAGGTATAGAGATTAGTTAAAAAAGTGTAGTAAAACATAAACAACTACATAATTATGAGCCGTTGTCTTCTATAAACCACAGTATTATGAAAGTTTAAAGATATGAATTCATAAAAAAAAAAAAAAGATATGAATTCATTTAGGCTCTGTTTTACCTTGGAAGTCTTCTCTGTAACTAAATGTGTAAGAAAAAAGTATATTCGACCCATACTGAATGGAATCCAAAAATGGACCCACTTTACTGCAACTTAGAATTATAAAACAGAAACAGCCCATTTTACTAAATTAGTAAGCTACTAGCATTTCAAACTAAAATAATTAAGTAAATAACTAGAATAATAACTAGCTGCCAAAGGCAAAATAATTACTTACAGAATTTAAAAATATATCCATTTAGGGTCCAAAAATTATTCAAGAAGTCTTTCTAAACACATTTTAATAGAATTCTGAAGTTATTCAATTTTTTGTGTGAAGCATTTCCTCTAGATTTTGTATTATATTACCAGGAATCTTGTAGGCGTAACATCTTTTCAATAACCATGTATAGCCCCATTTCTGAGAACTAGGAAACAGGTCCCCTTTGCAAGTCAAGCTCAATACTTAAGAGATCAAAACAGAGATACACAAAGAGACAAAACAGCTCCCAGGCCAAAGTATAATTCAACACACGTTTTAAAAATACCTTTAAAAGGAGAGGGGAAAAAAAAAAAAAAGAAAGGAAAAGAGAAGGGAAGGGAGGGAGGGAGGATCAATGGAAAGTGAAGGTAGCTACGTGGAATGAAAGGTTATACAAAGAAAGAGTCAGACTGGTATCTGGTAGGCTGACGAGTTCGTCTTGTTCCACGAGAAGGAAAATCTACACAAGTCTAATGCCAATAAATATATATTCTGAGGGCTGTTATATGAAAGGAAAACAAAGCAAGGCTTCCGTGTCACTTCTATTTAGAAAACACTGACTTTAACTATATTAAACATGTTATTTTATGAAAGACTCCTCAGACTCACTCATCTGTGACCATGCTTTGGGATCCTCAGTAGGAGGCTATCGCATGGTGTTTATACTTAACCACATCTCCTTTTGCAGGATATCCTTATAGGTTCAGAATTCCATGGAACACACTTTTAGAAACAATGCCTTAAACATTCAAAATACAAAACTGAATTCCTTTATTGTGACTATCCTCATCAAACAAGTTTTTGAGAACCCATATTCATAAATAATTGGGTTTTTTTACCTCACTGAAATGGGTGCTAGAAGCATATGAATAAGGGATACACCAAATAGTATGATTCTGCATTTCAAGATCAGTATATTGACATTCTAATAGGTAAATCTTATGATTTAGTCAACAAAAGATCAAACTCCCACCCCACCCACCAACCCACCCCCCCAAAAAAAAGAAAAAAAAAAACACACACACATGCCAAAAAGAAAACAAAAAAAGCCCAAAACCAGTCAGAATTTCTGAATTCTCAAATTTCCAGTTGGGATCAGTGAGACAGTGTGCATTCAGCAGTGTCTATCAGTAGCTAATAAATCAGTCTGTACTGGCAATGCCTCTATCACTCCATGAATGTTTTGTTCAAACAGGTACAAACAACTATAATCATGAAATGTCATATTATGGAACATAATCACACACAATCATGCTACAGTGAGTATACACAGTTCTATATGCCTATATTAGACAGTGGCAAATATCCAACTTTTTATTAATCTCCTAGCTATTTTCATTTAGTTTTGTCTTCTTGATCACCACCAAGCTGTCACTAATGTCAGTGCCTAAACCTCTTGCCATTATTTTCAAATGTATTTGTTGCTTTAAGCATATTTCCTAAAAAAATAAATAAATAACTGAGTTCATCAAATGCAACAGTAAGGTAAATTTGGTTTTGCTTTAACTTTGCGTTCTCAATGTATCAAACTTCAATACTTCAATACTGACGAACTTAGAAAAACAAATCTTCCTGGCATTGTGTCTGCCATTGCCACTGTAATTTGTAGCCTTACTCTTCATTAAATACAAACTTAAATACAAACTAGGAAGTATCTAAAACTAGTGGTCGAAAGTATAATGAGGTATTTCCAGTCTCAAAGTATCTTCCTATTAGATGCCTTATTGACAACAAAGGGAAAAGTAGTAACTCTATAGCAAAGAAATGCAAAAGACACCACCTTAACGATGCCAACCTCAGCAATAATGGGATAAGCAGACATCATGTTTCTCTTACATGGTACTCAGAGAAGGACAATACACCTTCTGTAGTATACTTGCCAATGTGCAGAGCCTCAATATAGCCATGAGAAAACGGACAAATGCAAAACAAGAGATGTTCTATAAAGTAAAGGGCTTGTGCTCATGAATAAAAGTAAAGGCCACAATTGACCAAAAAAAATAAGATTAAGGGACTGTTCTAGATGGAAAGAATGAGGTAAGACAAGTAAATGTAATGTAGATCCCAAACCAGAAAAGGTGTTTCTTTTACTATAAAAGATTAATGGAACAACTGGTGAAATCTGAATATGACCTCTAGACTGAATGATACATAACATATAAATGTTAACATCCTGATACTGCTAATGGTACTGTGATAATGTAAGAGTTTTCTTGTTTTTAGGAAATACTCCTTTAGGAGTAAAGGGACACCAGGCCTGCAATTTACTCTTAAATGTTTCAGGTAAAGAAGACAGATTTAGATACACAGATACCAAAAAAAAAAAAAAAAAAGGATAATGCAAATGTAAATGTCAGAACATTTTTGTAACACTTTGTAATTTTTCTGTACATTTGAAATAATTTCACATAAAAGTTAATAGAAATTAAAGCAACATCACTAGAGTTTGTTTTTAAATAATAAAATATTATTAAAATAAAGATTTCTAATTTGATCAACATCTTCTCTATAATCAAAATTCACTGTGTTAAATAAAAATAACCAGCAGCAGATAGGTTGTTCAATAGGTTTTCTCTGACCTAAACTTTTACATATTATGTGTCTATTTACCAATAGTTCCTAAGATTTTAAGCACAAGTAACTAGATGACAGGCAATTTTTCCTCCAGGTGAGTGAGATGCAGGCAAATTCTTATTATACACTTAAGTTATCTTCAAATGAAAGTTAACACTGAGGGAAGTTCCAAAGAAAAAAAGGCACAGAAAGTGTAGAAAGAATTCAGATGGAACAAGTGTGTTTAAACTTGGCCACTGACAGAAGGAGAGCAATGAGAAATATTTGAGATTCCTTAAATGGAGGAATATTTGGCTGTAACTGTCAGCTGGTGAATGGTGGCCCAATTGCCTAATCAAAGCAGAAGCTGCCCCCAAAGGTAGAAAACCCAACAAACATGCTGTAACACCTAAATAACACTGAAACTTACAAAATCTTTCCATATGCATGAACTTGTTCCTCAATACTCCATTGCCATTTTATAAAGAAGGCATATGAGATACAAACAAGAGGTATATAGAGAGTGAAAATTAAGAAAATCTAATATTCAAATAATGTTATTTTAAATTCATATAATTCTAGGGAACATCTTAAATACATCGAGTCTAAATGACAAATATTACAAGGCTTGGTTTGTCAAAGCTATCTTTGATGAGCAGAACTTGTTCAATTCAACAAAGCAGTTTAGGTGTGATTACCTGTTGAATTATGAGGAAATTGAGTTTCATAATAGTTTTTGGCATAACAGGTCTAGATTCAGTTTGTTGTTATTCCAGCCTAAAAGGATAACTGATGCCATTATTTTTGGTTCTGCTCTTACGGTTCAAAGAGCTGCTTTGTCCAGAACAGAATCTAACATATATCTATTAAAATTCTGAAGCTCTACCTCCTGAGAATACAGGATTTCAAAATAAAGATCTAAAGTTATTAGATTTTGATCCACAGGACTCAAAGATAAAAAGCACGTTGGGAAATAGGCCCCAACACACAACTCCTGTAAACTCACCTTGAAAATAATGGCCATGTTCAAGCGTGGCAGTGAAAACTGAATAGATTCTATTATAGAGCTTCCCTGTTGACCACAACACAAATAACCAGATGAAGAAAGGACAAGGGAACTGTTACGGGCTGAACTGTGCCCTCTAATACATATGTTTAAGCCCTAACCCCTTAGTACCTCAGAATATGACTGTATTTGGAGATGGGGTCTTTAAAGAGGCAATTAAATTAAAATGAGGTCATTAGGATGGGCCCTAACCCAACATGACTAATGTCCTTAAAAGAAGAGATTAGGACACAGACAACACACAGCAGAGAAGACAGACCATGAGAAGACACAGGGAGACATAATGGCCATCTGCAGGCCAAAATGAGAGGCCTCCAGGAGAAACCAACTCTGCAAACATCTTCATTTTAGACTCGTTCTAGTCTCCAGAACTGTGAGAAAATAAATTTCTGTTGGTTAAGCCACTCTGTCTGTGGTATGCTGTTACGACAGCTATAGGAAACTAATACAGGAACAAATTTGTAAAATTAAAATCTAGGGAAGAGTCTAGAACTCAAAGATACCAAAATAGTTTATAACATGCTTTAAAACAAAAACCTAACTGAAAGTATCTGACAAGTTTACCTCTTCACGTCTGTGTAATAAAAAACTTCTTTCCTTTAAACTTTCTAATTAGACTCAATAAATATTAAGGGAAAGTATAATACACCCTACTTTATATTCTCAGTTTCTTAGGAGACTAATTTCAAATATTCCAGAACACCCCAGTTCTGGCTTACTTAAGCCATTTTGAGAATCTTAGCCTCTAGGACGTTAAAAATAATCAAAAAGGTCAACTTCTACCTAAATCTAAAAATGTCCCTTTTGGCAATAAGGTGGTTTTACAAATTAGACACAAATCCATTTCCCTGTAATTTTTCCTAATTCCACCAATTATTCTTTCAATCAGTATTTGAACTCCAAAAAAGACCAAACTCTTTTACTATGGATAATCCTGAATATTTTTAAAATCCAAAACTGCTCTGAAATTCGAACATGATATTTGTTCAGTTACAGTCAACTCTTAGAAACCAGAATTTAGGTTGCAATAATTCTTAATTTTTAAAAAAATGAAATAGTAAAAGGTAAGAGTTTCTTAAATCTTCCTGGAATATAAAGATCCCACATGGTACAGGATTATCTCATAGGAGATGGGGGGCATCTGGTCTCCATAGAATTTCAACAATTCCACTGCACTTTTTCTGTCATCCCATTGCAAAAGCACATTCTTTCTTCACTGTAGCAATCATATATAAGCAACTGACTATGGTCTAACAACAGTGGGAAATTTAGCTCTCTGTTCTTAAGGATATGGCTGACCATGCTTCGGCATTAACTACTAGGCTATTTCTTTCTACTTAAAAGTGTTCCAACTCTTATAATCTTTGTAGACTACATAAAGGCTGTTTTTCCAAAGAATTAAAACCTAGTCATAACCTACATTTAGAAATTAATAATTATACACACAAACTTGGAAAGGTATATTCAGGGTCTTAACATTAATCTCAGTACGAGAGACTAAGCAGAAATAGCTTATGAATTTAACACTTCTCCCATCAGTTTCATTTTTAGGAGATTTCCATCTCCATTTTTCTCTAGACTCTTACACAAACACTCTTACGATAAAAAGTGGCTTTTAAAGTGGTTTATTGCAAGCATGTTTGTTCATTTATAACAATAATTTTGCAGTTAACCGACAGAAGAATAAAGTTATTAATTTGTAGCTCAGTTTGCCATCTGAAAAAAATTGACTACTGACAAGCTTCACTAACGACAACAGTACAGTTAACATGTTAACCAATATTTAACAAACATAGCATGTGGAATATTAATGGTGACATGCTTATAGTCAGGAAGAAGAATGAGTGCTTAGTCTAAACCAGGCACTTTTCTGAGCATTTTAAATGTATTAATAGCTCAGTTAATGCTCACAATCCTATTAAAAATTACTCTTTATTGATAAAGACAATGAAGCATAGCGAAGTTTAAGAATTTCCATACAGTCATACAACTAGGAAGGCATAGAGCTAGGATTTACTTGCATTAAGTCAAAATAGTGGATGGTCGCAATTAACTAAAACAATGACTAGAAAACTTCTGTCTTAAAAAAATAAAATAAATAAATAAAAAATAAAAAAGTTCTGTTTTAGTCAGCTCTAGTTGTTCTGAACCATTCTAGGGTCTAGAACTTCACTAAATTTCTCCCTAGAAAAGCATGTATCCAATTTCAGAGGGTCCACAGACTTGCGAAGCTCATTAATGCAATCCAGATAAACCTGGTTAAATATTTCTGCTCTGGGAAAATGGCAAAACTAGTATGGTTCACCACCTCTCCAATCCAAATCCCACAGTCTCTATCCCCCAGAGTCTGTGAGCACCACAGGATATTGCAAATAGTGACATCTGGGGAAAAGTGAGAGCCAATAGCAAGTAATGGGCTCTTGTCTCTCATGGGTTGGGGGAAACCCAGAGGCTAGCTTCAGGTATCTCCAGGGAAAGGTGTGAAAGAAGAGGTCAGGGAGACAGCTTGGCCTGCAGAGATCCATGCAGCCTGAAAACAAACTCACTAAAGGCTCAAAAGAGTCCCTGGTCACTTTCCTAAGAAGTTCAAGGAGTCAATAAATATTAGCTAGGTTCTACCCTTGAGATGAAGGCCGTGCAAGGAGATACATGCTCTTCCTGACTTCAGGAGTAGATACGGTTACATCTGCAACCACTTGAAGGTCTGCTGCCACTCTGAACATTACAACAAACAGCACTTAGTACTGATCTCAAAATCAACTACAGTAAAACCACGGCAGGTGGCTTATCCCCAGAGACAGGGCAAGCATTCAGAATAATGACTATAGACACGAAGAGAAACAGAGCAGTTGAGGAATGGGGTGGGGGAGACACAACACACAAAACATCCAAAAAGCAATAGGGCACCTGAAAACTTCAAGAGCAGCAATACATACACACATACCCCCACACAGAAGGAGACTTTCCAGGATAAAATAACATGATTTCCCAATTATGCAGATTTAGTACTTTAAGGAAAAGATGATCGCCATTAAAACTCAAATTAGTAGCCTGGAAGAGCAACATAAAGAATGAATAGCAAAAAACAGAACACAAATAAAAAATGAGAGTAATCATGAGGAAAAAGACTCAAGCTTCAGTGTATGCCCAATACACCTAGCCCACAATAAAAGGAGTTCCCAAAGGAGAAAATGAGTAGGTGAGAAAAGGAAACATTTAACAGAAGAAACTTTCTCTGGAATGAAGAAACAATTAAATCTGTACACTTCAAAGAACACACAGAGTAAAAGGCAGAATCTATGGACATAAATACATATCTAGGCATGTTCTGGTGGAGGAAAAAAAAAATCCCAGTTCCAATGATCAAGAGGAAACTGGGCTACCTTTCAGACAGCAAGATTATATTACATATAATGGAAGACAAATCAGAATGACTTCAGACTTAATACCAGAAACCAGACAACAGCACAGGGTATTTACTATGGAAATCCAAGAATCCTAGACTCAAAATATCATTCCCCTTCAGGCTAAAGAAATGTATTTAGGATGTGGCATTTCTAAGCATAGCCTCCATATGTTCCAGCTGAGGAAACATCATGAAAAAATGCTCTAATGAAATTAATAAACTAGGGCAGAAATCTCAAAGAAGGGAAAGACAGAGAAGATAGAGAAATGAGAAAACTGTGTACACACAAACTAAAAGCAAGTCTGGAAACAGAAGAGTTCAACAGCAAGTGAAAACCAAATATAGCCTAGAAGCATAAGATTATTCATGTTGCCAAGTTGGGGCAATCAGCTATATTCTATTTACAAGTATTAATGGAGAAAATACCCAACTCAACAGGAAGATGAACATAAATAAAATCTTAAAAGAGAGGATTTCCAATCTACCAATGGGAAACAACAGGAATAATTAGCAATTTAATTCAAGCAACATATAAAAAGGGGGAAAACAAGGGGGAAAATGGGATACAAATAAAGATGAAATAAGATCAAGTATTTAAAATTAGAAGAACTAAATTTTCATACTCAAAGAGTGTCAGATTGGGTTTTTTAATTTAAACTTAAAAAAAAAAACAAGTGACAAGAAGGCTTCAAAATAAAACAAAAGGCAAATAAAAGAAAAAGAAGCAGATGCAACATAATATGAGTTGAGGTGGAATTTAAAATTAAAATCTTTTAACAAAATAAAGATATTATGTAATGACAAAAGGCACAGGATTCATGTAGAATAGTCAGAAACCTATATGGCAAATTATTTTATAAGTAAATATGCAAAATAAACAACATTTAAAATGCAAAGAAAACATAATGAATATATGTGTACACTTAAATATTAATAAACAAAATTTAAAAAAATAAACAAAATCATATGTCTGAGATTTTTGTTAAAATACTCCAGCTAAAAATAGAAGTAAGGAAAAGAAGATATCCACAAAACAATACTTGGCAAAGTAAACACAAAGCTAGGTTACAGATTCATGAGACTTTACCAGACCACTTTTGCTGATGCTACTCTTAGCACATCTGTATGTTTGAAGATTACCATGCATAAGGGAGACAGAAAAACTGACACATGGAGGGAGGAAGATAAAGAAGGAAGACAGGAAAGGGAGGGGGAAGGAAAGAAATAAAAAAGAAGGAAAGAGACAAAGAAGTTTTGAATGCAAGAATTTTTAAGGCAGTGAAACTACTCTACATGATGCATGGTGGATACAGGTTCTTACACATTTGTGAAAACCCACAGGATGTACAACACCAAGAGTGAACCCTAATGTAAACTATGAACTTCAGTTACTAACAATGTATCAACACTGGTTCATCAATTGTAATGAATATGCCATACTAATACGACATATTACTAGTAGGGGAATTGAGAGTGGATGGATAAAGGTGTATATGGAAACTCTGTACTCACTACTTATTCTTCTGTAAATCTAAAACTGCTCAAAAATAAAATCTATTTTTAAAAATTATGAAAAAACCCATGTTTCTTTTTCTAAGTCAAATAGATCCAATTAAAAAAAGAAATCTAAAGGAATATGAATACAATTAATAATCTTCAAAAACCTTGATTTTGAATAGATCGTATTACCTCAAAAATACTAAAAGTCTACCACAGAAGGAATCAACATGATGTTTAAAGATCTACAACTGAGAAAGATACCAGTACAAATGGATTCACATCTGAATTTTAATATTTAAGGAACAGATAATGCCTATTATTACCTGTACAATATTCCCACAGATAGTTTCAAAAAACACATATTATTCAAACGTGGTAAAGACAGTATTTTATTTTATTTTATTTTTTGAAGATTTTATTTATTTATTCATAGAGACACAGAGAGAGAGAGAGAGGCAGAGACACAGGCAGAGGGAGAAACAGGCTCCATGCAGAGAGCCTGACGTGGGACTCGATCCAGGGTCTCCAGGATCACGTCCTGGGCTGCAGGTGGCGCTAAACCGCTGCGCCACCGGGGCTGCCCTAAAGACAGTATTTTAAAAGTAAAAATTAGAAATCATTGTATTAGCACACAAATCTAGTAGAATAATGAAATGAAAATCATTACGTCCAATTAAAATTTATTCCAAGAATGTAAAGCAAAAGTATAAAAAAAAAACCTGTAATATTAATGAACTAAGATAAAAGCTATTTTTCCTTACTAGTAATTGGTAGGTCACTAGCAGTTTTGGTCACAATCAGAGACAAAGATAAGATTGTACAAATTTCTAGATGGAGAAAAAAAACTTTAAACAGAATCAGAATACATCTCAATATCTAAAGTCAAAACTAAAAGAAAGCAACAAAAAAAATAAATAAAAATAAAGCCTTCAAGATGCGAAGAGAAAGTTACTTCCAATCCAAAATTCTATACTCTAAATGCTAGAAGAAAATTTAGGAGAAAGTCCTTATGATCTTAGGTTAGACAAAGATTTCTTAAGTACAACACCAAAAACACAATCCATAAATGGAAAAAAGAAAGGTAAATTGGGCTTTAGCAATAAAAAAACTTTTGTTTCAGTCTTTCAGCCAGAACCCCCTTCTTCCAATAATTAGACAAAGTGACCAACACAAAGGGAAAGATGAGAGGTACCACAATATGTTCTCTGGGCCTTTTAGAAAACATGAAGTTGCTCCTTTGGCCACATACATGCAAATCTACGAGAAAGGTGATATTGTGGACACCAAGGGAATGGGCACTGTTCAAACAGGAATACCCCACAAATGTTACCATGGCAAAACTGGAAGAGTCTACATCATTACTTAGCATGCTGTGGGCATTGTTGTAAATAAACAGGTTAAGGGCAAGATTCTTGCCAAGAGAATTAATGTACACATTGAGCATATTAAACACTCAAAGGGTCGAGACAGCTTCCTGAAGCGTGTGAAGGAAAATGATCAGAAAAAGAAGGAAGCCAAAGAGAAAGGTACATGGGTTCAACTGAAGTGCCAGCCTTCCCCAGCGAGAGAAGCACAAATTATGAGAACCAATGGAAAAGAGCCTGAACTGCTGGAACCCATTCCCTATGAATTCATGGCATGATAAATGTAAAGAAAATGAAAGACCTCAAGGAGTGATTGAGGAGTGCCTTTCCCTGTGGTGCACTGAGGAGTGGAGCCCCAAGCTTTCAGCTCCATTTTCACTTTCATCTTCTAAAGCTACACTGAAAGGCTTCAAGGGAACAAAGCCAACACAGAACAATTCAGAGCGATTACTTAGCCTGGACCCCTGGCAAGGGTGGTACAGTCTCACCAAGGGAAAAGATATCTGAGAATCAGCATAACAGGTCCCTCCCCCAGAAGATCAGCAAGAACATCAGCTAAGACCAAGTTAACCAATCACAGAGAATTGCAAAAGTCCAGAACTAGGAGAAAATAATATATAGAATTCATGGGTTTTTTTCCCCACAATTCTTTAGTCTTTTAATTTTCTCTTTCTTTTTCCAACAAATTTCTTATTTTATCAACTCTTTTTTTGAGACGCCTGGGTGGCTCAAACATCTGCCTTCAGCTCAGGTCAGGATCCTGGGTCCTGGGATTGAGCCTCACATTCGGCTCCCTGATCAGCAGGGAGCCTGCTTCCCCCTCACCCTCTCCCCTCTGCTTCTGCATGCTCACATGCTCACTCTCTCTCACGTGCTCTCAAATAAAATCTTTTGAAAAAAATAAGTTCTAAAAAACTCCTTTTTAAAAATCTTAATTTTCATCTTTACAGTTAAATTCTATCAATAGTTTTTTTGTACATATATAAGTTTTTCTTTCTTTACAATTTTGAGATATAGTTTATCAAACCAACCAAAATATACTCAGGGTATAGTGTATTGCTCTGTTCTGTTCACCTGTTTATATTCCTCTCTTTTTGACTTTTAATTTTCATTTTTGCAGTTACATTCTATCTTTTCATTATATTTAATTATATTTTTATACATATATAAGTATATGTATAATATACTTCTTTCTTTTTAATTCTGGGATCTAGTTTTCTAACCACCAGTCCAAAATACAGACAGGATCCAGTGGATTGTTCTGTCCACCTGTCTGATTATATTCTTTTTTGTTTTCAGTTTGAGGTCTCTTCTGATTTGTTTACTGTATATTTCTCTGGGGTCACTGTGGCTACATTAGTATTTTGTTCTCTCATTCACCTATTCTACTCTGAACAGAATGACAAGACAGAAAAAACCTCAAAAAAGAGATTAAGAGGCAGTAATGACTGCAAGGGACTAATCAGTATAAACATAAGTAAGATGTCAGAATTAGAGTTCGGAGTAACGATTATAAAGATACTAGATGGGCTTTAGAAAAGCATAGAAGATACTAGAGAATCCCCTTCTGGGGAAACAAAAGAACTGAAATCTAATCAAGCTAAAATAAAAAAGTGTAGTAAAAAGATGCAATAAAAAATGGAGATTCTAACTGCTGGGATAAATGAGGCAGAAGAGAAAATTAGTGATATATAAGACAAAAACGAAGATGAATAAAGAAGCTGAGAAAAACAGATAAACAACTGGATGACAAGGGGAGAATTCAACAGATAAGTGATATCATAAAGCAAAACAATATTAGAATAATTGGGAGCCAAGAACAAGAAGAAAGAGAGAGGGGGCAGAAAGTATATCAGAGCAAATTATAGTAGGGAACTTCCCTAATCTGGGGAATGAAACAGGCATTCAAGTCCGGGAAGCACAGAGGACTCCCCTCAAAATCAATAAAAATAGGTCAACACCCTACATATAATAGTAAAAGCTGCAAATCCCAGAGACAAAGAGAAACTCCTAAAAACAGCTCAGGACAAGAGGTCTGTAACCTACAAGGGCATAAACATTAGACTTGCAGCAAATCTATCCACAGAGACCTGGCAGGCCAGAAAGAACTGGCATTGTATATTCAGGGAGCTAAATAAGAAAAATATGCAGCCAAGAATACTTTAACCAGCTAGGATGGCATTCAAAATAGAAGGAAAAGAAAAAAAAAAAATAGAAGGAGAAGGGCACCTGCATGGCTCAGTAGGTTAAGCATCTGCCTTTGGCTCAGGTCATGATCCCAGGTCCTGGGATAGAGCCTCACTTCAGGCTCCCTGTTCAGTGGGAAACCTGCTTCTCCCTCTCCCTCTGCTACTCCTGTCTGTGCGCTCTCTCTCTCTCTCTGTCAAATAAATAAATAAAATCTTAAAATAGAAAGAGAGATTTAAAAACAAAACAAAACAAAATCCCTTCCAGGACAGGAGCACCTGAGTAGCTCAGTGGCTAAGGATCTACCTTTGGCTCAGGTTGTGATCCTGGAGTCCTGGGATCAAGTACCACATCAGGTGCCCTGCAGGGAGCCTGCTTCTCTCTCTGCCTATGTCTCTGCCTCTCTCTGTGTGTCTCTCATGAATAAATTAATTAAATACGTTTTAAAAAATGATTCCAAGACAAACAGAAACTAAAAGAATTCGTCATCACTAAACCAGCTCTGCAAGAAATATTAAAAAGGATCCTTTAAGCAAAGAGACAGCCCAAAAGTAACACAAACCAGAAAGGAACAGAGACAATACACAGAACCAGTGACTTCACAAGTAATATGATAGCACTAAATTCATATCTTTCAATAATTACTCTGAATGTAAATGGGCTAAATGGCCCAATCAAAAGACACAGGGTATCAGATTGGATAAAAAAGCAAGACCCATCGATATGTTGTCTGCAAGAGACTCATTATAGACCTAAAGACACCTACAGATTGAAAGTGAGGGGGGTTAGAAAACATTTATCATGCCAATAAACATCACAAGAAAGTTGAAATGGTAATCTTTATAATAGACTATTTAGATTTTAAGCCAAAGACTTGGCTCCATAAGAGATGGAGAAGGACACTATATCATAATTATAGGGTCTGTTCAACAAGAAAATTTAACAATTGTAAATATTTATGCCCCTAACATGGGAGC
Organism: Canis aureus; assembly: GCF_053574225.1. Classification (NCBI taxonomy): domain Eukaryota; kingdom Metazoa; phylum Chordata; class Mammalia; order Carnivora; family Canidae; genus Canis; species Canis aureus. The sequence goes on from NC_135627.1 coordinate 11,222,541, forward strand.
AGCCAATTATATAAACAAATGCATAAAAAAATTAAAGAAATACATGGATAATGATATAATACTAAGGGACTTTAACACCTCACACTGCAAAGGACAGATCATCCAAGGATATCAATGAGGAAACAAGAGCCTTGAATGACACATTGGACCACATGGACTGTATAGATATATATTCAAAGTATTCTATTCTAAAGCAAAAGAATACATATTCTTCTCAGGTACACATGGAACATTTTCCAGAAGAGATCACATATTGAGTCACAAATTAGGTCTCAACTGGTACCAAAAGATTGGACTGACTCCCTGCATATTTTCAGGCCACAATGCTTTGAAAATGGAATTCAATCACAAGAGGAAATTTGGATAGAACTCAAATACATGGAGACTAATGAGCATCCTACAAAGAATGAATGGGTCAACCAGGAAATTAAAGAAGAATTTTAAAAATACATGGAAAGGAATCAAAATGAAAACATAACTGTTCAAAATCTTTGAACCACCAGCAAAGGTAGTCCTAAGAGGGAAGTATGCAGCAATACCAGCCTTTCTCAAGAAATAAGAAATGTCTCAAATGCACAATCTAATCTTACACTGAAAGGAACTAGAGAAGGGAACAGCAAATAAAGCCTAAATGCAGCAGGAAAAGAGAATTAATAAAGATTAGAGCAGAAATCAATGGAATAGAAAGCAAAAGAACACAGCAGATCAATGAAACTAGGAACTGGTTCTCTGAAAGAAATAGTAAGATTGGGGATGCCTAGGTAGCTCAGGGAGCCTGCTTCTCCCTCTGCCTATGTCTCTGCATCTCTCTGTATCTCTCATGAATAAACAAAATATTTTTTAAAAAGAAAAAAAGAAAAGAAATAGTAAGATTGCTAAACCACTGGCCAGACTTACCAAAAAGAGAAAGGATACAAATTAATAAAATTATGAATGAAAGAAGAGAGATCACAACTAACACCAAAGAAATAAACAATTTTAAGAAGCTATTGAGTAACTATATATCAAAACATTAGGCAATCTTAAAGAAATGTATGCATTCCTAGAGACGTATAAACTACCAAAACTGAAACAGGAAGAAAGAAAAAAACCTGAACAATCCATATCCAACAAGGAAATTGAAAAAGTAATCAAAAATCTCCCAACAAAGAAGAGTCCAGGGCCAGATGGCTTCCCAGGGGAAATCTATCAAATACTTAAAGAAGAATTAATATCTATTCTTCAGAAGCTATTTAAAAAATAAAAATAGAAACAGAAGGAAAACTTTCAAACTCTATGAGGCCAGCATTACCTTGATCCCAACACCAGACAAAGACCTTACAAAAAAGGAGAATTTACAGACCAATATCCCTGATGAAGACAGATGCCAAAATTCTCACCAAGATACTAGCCAATAGGATTTAACAGTACATTTAAAGGATTATTTACCACGATCAAGTGAGATTTATTCCTGGGCTGAAAGGGCGGTTTAACATCTACAAATCAATCAACATGATACACTACATTAATAAAAGAAAGGACAAGAACCATATGATACTCCCAATAGATGCAGAAAAAGCATTTGACAAAGTACACCATCCATTCTTGATTAAAACTCTTCACAGTGTAGGGATAGAAGGATCATAAAAGCCATATATGAAAAACCCATAGCAAATATCATTCTCAATGGGGAAAAACTGAGACCTTTTCCCCTAAGGTCAGGAACATGGGACGGATGTCCACTATTATCACTGTTGTTCAACACAGTACTAGAAGTCCTATCCTCAGCAATCAGACAACAAAAAGAAATAAAATGCATCCAAATGAGCAAAGAAGTCAAACTCACTCTTCACAGATAACATGATACTCTGTGTGGAAAACCCAAATATTCCATCCCAAAATTGCTAGAACTCATACAGGAATTCAGCAAAGTGGCAGGATATAAAATCAATGCACAGGAATCAGCTGCATTTCTATATATAATGAGACAGAAGAAAGAGAAATTAAGAGTTGATCCCATTTACAACTGCACCAAAAACCATAAGATACCTAGGAATAAACCTAACCAAAGAGGCAAAAACTCTGTACTCAAGAAGACTATCGAACACTCAAGAAACTGAGGAAGACACAAAGAAATGGTAAAACATTCCATACTCATGGATTAAAACAAATATCATTAAAATGTCTATGCTACCTAGAGCAATCTATTTTTTTTAAGATTTTTATTTATTTATTTATTCATAGAGACACACACCGAGAGAGAGGCAGAGACACAGGCAGAGGGAGAAGCAGGCTCCATGCAGGGAGCGGGACATGGGACTTGATCCCGGGTCTCCAGGATCACACACCAGGCTGCAGGTGGCGCTAAACCACTGCACCACCAGGGCTGCCCTATCTAGAGCAATCTATACAATCAATCAATTCCCTACCAAAATACCATCAGCTTTTTTCACAGAGCTGGAGCAAGTAATCCTAAACTCTGTATAGAACCAGAAAAGAGCTTGAATAGCCAAATGAATGTTGAAAAACAAGACCAAAACTGGTAGCATCATTATCACAGACTTGAAGCTGTATTACAAAGTGGTACTCATCAAAAAAGTATGGTATTGGCACATAAACTGACACATAGATCAGTGGAATAGAACGGAGAACCCAGAAATGGACCCTCAATCCTATGGAGAACTAATCTTCAACAAAGCAGGAAAGAATATCCAATGGAAAAAAGACAGTCTCTTCAACAAATGGAATTGGGAAAATTGGACAGCCACATGTAGAAGAATGAAGCTGGCCCATGTCCTCACACCATACACAAAATTAAACTCAAAGGGGATGAAAGACCTAAATGTGAGACAGGAATCCATCAAAATCCTAGAGGATAACACAGGCAGCAACCTCTGTGACCTCGGCCAGAGCAACTTCTTGCTAAACACATTTCCAAAGGCAGAGAAATAAAGATAAAAATGAACTATTGGGGCTTCATCAAGATAAAAAGTTTCTGCACAGCAAACAAATAAACAGTGGACAAATTCAAAAGACAACCGACAAAATGAGAGAAGACATTTGCAAATGACACATAAGATAAAGGGCTAGTAATCAAAATCTATAAAGAACTTATCAATCTCAACATCCAAAGAACAAATAATCCAATCAAGAAATGGGCAGCTGACATGAACAGACATTTCTCCAAAGACATAAAAATGGCCAACAGAAACATGAAAAAATGCATAACATCATTCGGCATCAGGGAAATACAAATCAAAATCACAGTGAGATACCACCTCACACCTATCAGAATGGCTAAAATTAACAAGTCAGGAAACAACAAATGTTGGTGAGGATGGGGAGAAAGGGGAATCCTCATACACTGTTAGTGGGAATGCAAGCTGATGCAGCCACTCTGGAAAACATTATGGAGGTTCCTCGAAAAGTTGAAAATAGAGGTACCCTATGACCCAGCAATTGCACTACTGTATTTGTACTGCGTGTTTACCCCAAAGATACAAATGTAATGATCCAAAGGGGCACATGTACCCCAATGTTTATAGCAGCAACATCCACAATAGCCAAACTATGGAAAGAGCTCACACGTCCATCAAAAGATGAATGGATAAAGAATATATATAATGCAATACTATATATATAATACAATACTATATATATATATATATATATATATATATATGAATGAATGAATTCCATATATATATATAGAATGGAATACTACTCAGCCATCAAAAAATGAAATCTTGACATTTGCAAAGATATAGATGGAACTAGAGGGTATTATGCTAAGCAAAATAAGTCAATCCAAAAAAGACAATTATTATTATCCAATTATTATAGGATCTCACTCATATGTGGAATTTAAGAAATAAAACAGGATCATAGGGGAAGGGAGGGAAAAATAAAACACAATGAAAACAGAGAGGGAGAAAAACTCTAAAAGACTCTTAATCATAGGAAACAAACTGGGGGTATATGGAGGGGAAGAGGGTGGAGGGTTAGGGTAAATGGATGGATGATCGGCAGGAAGGAGGACTTGTAATATAATGAGTATTGGCTATATATAAGACTGATGAATCACTGAACTCTACCTCTGAAACTAATAATACATTATATGTTAATTAATTTAATTTAAAAAACTTTTTAAGGGAAAAAAAAAACGGAATTTTATTTCTTGCAGTTCTCAGGCTGGGAAGTCCAAAATCAAGGTGCCAGCCAACTCAATGTCTTATGGGAGTCACTTCCTAGTTCATAGGTGGCAGTCTTCTCACTGTGTCATCACATAACAGAAGGAGGCAGGTTTCTCTTTGGGATATCTTTTATGATGTCATAAATCCTACTCATTAGGGCTCTATCCTCATGACCTAATCACCTTCCCAAAGCCCTACCTCCCAGTTCCATCATCTTGGAAGTTATGTTTTAACATATGAGTTTTAGAGGGATACATTCAGTCTATATTGCATTTGTAAGATTTAAATGGGTGAGTGTTAGGGTGCCTAAGAGGCTGGTTTCACCTCAGGTCATAACCACAAGATCCTGGGATCAAGCCCCCTATTCGGGGGCTCCACGGTCAGCAGGGAGTCTGAGATTCTATCTCTCCTTTTCCCTCTGCCCCTCCTTTCACTCCCACTCTCTCTCTCTCTCTAAAGTAAATCCTTAAAAAAAGAAAGATTCAACCAAAACTAAATAAGTCAATTAATTAACTAACTAAATGGATGAATGTTATAATTTGCAAATTAAACCACAAGAAAAATTATTGGGTTTTCTCCCCAATAAGTTAATACAGAGTCTCTCTACACTCATGCAAATTTTCATACAATTTAGCTACTATGCTCTGGTTCTCAGAAAGTTAAAGATGTATTCCAGGGGAAAAACAGAATAAACCAAGTGTTTAACAAAAATCTGAGAGTAAAGAGATCCAAAAATGAGAAGTGTAAAGGTATCTTCAGGACAAAGTAGGGAAATCTCAGCTAAAAAGCCAAAGACAGATGTAGAAGGCAATCAGTATAGACAACAAAAAGTTAAAAGAAACCAAATATTTCTACAAAAAAAGATGAAATTGACGGAAAACTCCATCTGCCTGAATATATTCAAACATGGGACAAATTTGTGGATAAATTAGTAATGGACACACAGAAAACTAAGCAAATTTTTAGTAGTAGAGAAAAAATGGTGCAGGAAAGTGAAAGTAATCTTAGGTGACAACAGGACTGCTGTGAATAGCGTTCACACTGTGATCATAACAAAATCCCAAATACTGAGCTAACCCAAATCATGATAGAGTGGTGGTACGAAGATGAGAAGTGTGCATTTGTGCAGTGGGTGTGGCAAGGTGGGAAGCTGGCTGAAGAAAATGGAAAATCAAGAAAGACCTATACACATGTACTGATGAAAAAGATATAAAAATATTAGAAGAATCAACTAAGTTAATTAAAATTGGTCAGAGCCATCCATACTAGGCTCCCCTGTGAGGGGAGGCAGGGATTGTTCCTAAACAATGGCAGTTGACAAACAAGAGCTTTCCTCCTGCTTTTCTCTCCCAAAGCAGCACTGGCTATTCCCTGCCCAAAGCTGTAGTTACCCACACAGCAGTTTAAAGAGTCTTCCCTCTTCTAAGTGATTTCTCATTTCTCCTTATTCTGTTTTTTTTTTTTTTCTTTTTGGTGGGTTTTGGTGATTACTCAAAGGTTGATATTGGATCAAAAAAGCCAGAAATATGTCAATCAGCTGTTTCAAATCCCATAAGTTTATATATACCCAGGTGAAAATTCATCAGTTATAAAGATAACCTTATCACCCATCTAAGAACTCAGAAGATACAGTACCCATGGATACCTCTCAAAAATAAATTCTTGATTTTAAGAAGAAACAGAAGAAGAACTTAACCATAAGATGAATCAAAATGAAGAACTGACTAATCACAAAGCAATGGTAAGATGCAGATGGTGATGATGAAAACAATTTAAAATACAAAAGGGGAATACACTAAAGAGCCATGCCTAAAGAAAAGTAATGTTACAATAATACAAAACTAATAATAAAAATAGTAAAAATGGAGAATTAGGGGGAAAGACAGAAATATGCCAATTTCTATTCATTTTTGTAAAAAAACAATACATTCTTTCAAATTGGAGTATGAAGAAATATGATGACAAAAATATGTGGTTTAATAACCATTTTTTAATAATTAAGGACATTTTTAAGGAATTAATATCTCTGGAAAATTGCAAACATTTATATAATAGTTTGGCAATTTCATCATTTTAATCTCTTTTTCTTTGGTTAAATATAAATGAAATAAGTTCATTCTATCACACCATATAGAAAAAGAAGAGTAATAAGAAAAGACTAGCCCTGCTAGATACTGTGTTATAATACAGAGATACAACATCTGAAATAATGTGGTACTAGCACATGATTAAACAGGTTAAAAACAAAACAGTCAAGTAAACATATCTGCATACATATGAGAATTTAGGATGTAATTAGGATGACTTCTGATTACTACATAAAAGAATGATTATTCAAAACTGGTTGTGACAGTCAGGTAGCCATTTTTAAAATAAAAAACTCAAATCAAATAAATTCCAGATGGAGTGAAAATTTTACCAGGAATGATGAAATAAGTACTAAAAGAAAACATAGAAGAAAAATGTTTAATTTATGAATGAACAGTAAAAGCCTAAGTATGTTCTAACACCAGAAATGATAAGAGACTTAAAATTCAACTCTAAGATTTAAAAACATTTCTACACAGAATACACACACACACACACACACACAAAAATCAAAAAGGCAACAGATGAAGGAAAAATAAATCACATCTGGGTTTGTTTTTGTTTTTTTAATCTACATTTATTTGATAATCTTCCTAGAAAACAGTTTGTGAATGGGAGAAGAAACCAATTACGTACTCACAGAACATCTTTGCATTATAACCCACACACACCTCAATCCCACGTAGAGAGCACTGTGTGTGATAAAGGTCTGATTGCCCTGCGTAGGCAGATGGGTAAGTAGCACAGGAGAATAACCCTAAAACTATTACACTCAGAGCTGATGTAAGAGTTGCTGTCTCTTCTGCCCTTCCTCAATGCGGGGTGGGGGAAGGAGACAGAGAGCACAAATTTGGTTCTTTCTGAGGAGAGAAGGGCAATGCCAACAAATGACTCTGAGGAAAAATAAGACTTTCTCTCAAGCACTCTCTATCTTAAACTTGCTATCCTTTCATCTTGGTACCAAAGGTCCTCACTCTGTAGAAATGTGAAAAATATTCATGAAGCATTACTTCTTCATGATATAATAAGTGGCTAATTGCCTTAAAAAAAACTAAGGGACACTTATAATAAGAAAACCCAAAGGACAAAGGAGCTAATGGTCAATTCAAAGAAAAACAAATGTTAATCTATGAAGAAAAATTCAACACCACTCATAATAAGGAAAATAAAAATAATATACTATTTTTCACTATCAGAAAAAGACCAAAAGTCAAAAATCCTTTAAATCAGGGAGTAAAAAACACTGATAATACTTAACTAAATTATTAAAATTCTTGTTTCCCAGAAATTCTACTTTCACATGTGCAGAATGATGATACAATGGATCATTCATAATTGTCAATATTTGTGAAAGCAAAATACTAGGAAAACTACCAACAGGAAACTGGGGAAATTACATGACTACATCTATATCTGAATATTGAAAATCATAAAAATGAAGAATATAATGTTTTAAGTTAGATATGGAACATTACCAAAGGCACACTTTTTAAGTAAAACAAAGGCTGCCTCCAGAGGAAAATCAAATGGTTGTGATAAAAACATAGTATACAGTGTTACTTTTCTTATGCATATACTCTTTTTGAACCATTTGGGGTTTTTTTTAACCAAATACTACCAATTCTTAGTCTTATCATTTGATAAGAAACTAAATCATTCAAGCAAAATTATATATAATTTAGTTAATTAAAACAGCATTTTAACAAAATTATGGTTTTTTGGTAGAGTATTTCTCCAACTCTCTACTCACCTTTCATAAGCAAAAAGAAGGAAACAGGTTATATATATATACACACACACACACACACACACACACAGATACGTGTGTGTGTGTGTGTGTGTGTGTGTGTGTGAGTGGACACGTACGTGAGCTTCTACCGCAGAGAATGAAGTGACCATTTTCGAGCAAAAGGAGTTATGTGGAAAGACACACAGAGGTCAAACTGAATGGCATACTCGGGAAAGAAAGGAGTGTCTCCTAGCAAGTACATTGAGAATGGCACTGGCAGGAAAGATAACTCTGAGGGAAGATGAAGGATATACTGAAAAGGGACTTAAGGCAGAAACACTTGAATTTTACCATTAAGAAACAGAAGATTAACAACTGTGAACACAATCAAACAAACGTATATAAGGATAGCATACATAATTCTGATACAGAAATTTTGACCAGACTGAGAACAAAACCAGTCAGTTCAACCAAGTATTTATGTTTTTAAATCTATAAGTTTGGTGACTGACACCAAACCTGTAAGACTTTCTCAATGTTACATCTCTTCTTTTTTTCCTTAAAGATTTTTATTTATTTATCCATGAGAGACACAGAGAGAGAAGCAGAGACAGAGGCAGAGGGAGAAGCAGGCTCCCTTCAGGGAGCCTGATATGGGACTTGATCCCAGGATCCCGGGATCACGCTATGAGCCAAAGGCAGATCCACTGAGCCACCCAGGCATCTCTCAGTATTACATCTCTTTAAGGAGAAACTGTATTTATTTTAAATTTTGCCCTTAAAAAAAAAAAAAATCAAACAAAGTAAAGAGGCTACTCACACTTCTGTTACCAGAAAAAAAGCATCTAACTTCTGAAGCTGGAAAAAGTAACAGTTCAATCAAGATATTTCAAGGAAAAAAAAAAAAACCCACATAAAATTATAGCTCTCCAGACTCAAAATGAAACACTAATTAGAGATAACTTTTATCTTAGAAGATGAAGGATTTGGCAAATGTGCCTTAAGTATTATAATTTTAGGTTAGTAAAGAAATTTGAAAAAGAAAATCTATTAAAAGAACATCTGAATTGTTTAAATATCAGAAGGAAGTCTCCAAAATACGTAAGATTGACTTTCTGAATACAATAAAATACAAAGTTCTTTATTCATGCTCCCATTCAGTCCCAGCCTCTACCACCAAATATCCCTCCATCACACAGATGCTTTTGAAAAATCAAAATTAATTTATCTGGTAACCGATAGGATTATGGTCACTGGAAGTAAATCCACAGTAAAGAAATATTAAAACATTAATTGAGAGACACATATGAATCCAAGTGTGATAATAAATAGCATAAAATTAGGTACCGTCAGGGGATCCCTGGGTGGCTTAGAGGTTTAGCGCCTGCCTTCAGCCAAGGCATGATCCTGGAGTTCCAGGATCGAGTCCCATATCAGGCTCCCTGCATGGAGCCTGCTTCTCCCTCTGCTTATGTCTCTGCCTCTCTCTCTCTCTCTCTCTCTCTCATGAATAAATACTTTTTTTAAAAAATTAGGCACTATCAGATGTAGTAAGATGAAACTCTTCATGAAATTAATTTTAAGTTAATTTATAATCTTTTTTTGAGAGAACAGAATATAACTTGCTGACAAGCCATCCAAGATACAAAATGTAAACCTAAGTACATAATGATTTTGAGTAACTGCATTATTTATGAATACCAACTTCCAGAGGTCTAATACCAAAACCAACAATGGGACAAACTCAGAAAAACTTACGGGTTGAGATAAATGAGCCAGAAACAAATAAAACACACACACACACACACACACACACACACACACAAGAACATAACAATAAAGTGAACTAAAGATAGCACTGGTTATTAATTCTGTAAATTCTGTTAAGTACCCTGACTAAACAATCTAATAGCTCTTTTGTGTGGAATAAACTACAAATTTAAAGTAGTCACTTTAAATTGCCTTCAGAATTGTTTTACAAACTAGCATTCCCATCATGGCATAGTAAAGTCTCTCCATTTTAATAAAAGAACATGAATTCCTAGCTAATTATCTAATTAGATATACTTTGTTATAAAGGCATATTTTTAATCAAAATCAAATTAATCTCTAAAAGGCAAAATTCTGTCACTCCTAAAGATAGTCACACCAATAAATTACAGGCTAAAAAAGTGATTTCAAACACAAGTATCATTAAGTTTTGAACAACAGCACTAAGGTAAGACTTATACAAACTCTACAAATATTTACGATACTGATTTCAAATGCATCCAGATACCATAAATTCTGCCATAATAAACGAAAACCAGTCCCACAGCATAATCTTATAAGCATAATGTTGAATAAAGAAGCAAGGTATGGAAAATTACATATTACATGATCTCACTGATTTCAAGTTTAAAAAAGAGGTACAATTAATTATATATTGCTTAGGTGTGCAAGATTAAAAGGAAAAATTATACAGAAATGAAATAAAGTGTTTAGAATTCAAAACAGTAAACAGCTGTAGAAGAGGGATGAGGAATACCTAGAAGGAGAGGAAGCTAGTGAGAGGTGGGCTGGTAAGAAGTGCTGGCATTTTGTTATCTATGTAGATCCACTTGATGCTTACATGGATTTTTGCTATAATAATTTTTCAACTATGTATTTTATGTACTCTTCTGTATGTATATTTTAGTTTACAACTTAAAAAAGAAAAAGGGAAGAAGGAAAGCCATTAGTCCTCCTAAGACCTTGATAGGAACAGAGGAAGTATATCCCTAACGTCAACAGTTTAGCTCTGATTAGGCAGTGACTTCTAAATACCGTCACAGCGGCAGTGGTGGCAGTTCCTCTAGAAGCCAGGCTGAATGGTACAGTCCTGAGTGTCATTCTTGAAAGTTACTCTAGGTACTCCTCCTTCCTCCATCCCTTCCAAAGATCTGTAAGCACTTATGCCCTTTCGGTTTATCATATCTAACAGCAGTTCTCTTAACAGCACATGAACCCTAATTAATATAAGTCATCAAGAGAAGTTCGAAAAAAAAAAAAAAAAAAAACAAAGCTGAATTTCCAATATGTAGCATTAACAGTAATGAAGAAGAGCTAGACACTGACCATTAAATTAACCTGATACTAATCTGTCATTCCCAACAGATGTCTTAGCACAAGCATAAAAATGAAATCTTTAATACTTTATGAAGTTGACTTTTAACTTTTATAAAAACAAAAAGCAGTGGGAAAGGAAGGGCAGAGTTACCTGGAGTCTCGTATTCATTTCCAAGAAATAAAAATTCTTCTTAGAATCCACAAGGAATTCTACAGTTCCAGCAGAGGAATACTTTACTGCTTTGGCAAGAGCTACAGCTTGCTCTCCCATTGCTCTTCGGGTCTTAGAATCCAGAAAAATGCTGCAAATACAGAAAGAGTAATCAACATTTTGAACAAAAGTAATATTATGCATACACCATATAAAATTTTTCTTAAACTTTACTCAGATATGATCATGTGTATCAATTTAAGATTTTATATTATATGCTTTATAGGTTTAGAAAATATGCTTTTTGCATTAGTAAGCCTAACATGTTTAAGTCAGCTTCAGATTTTTATAAAACTGACATCTGAACTTCCCCATTACAGTGCAACTTCCATCAATTTTAGCACTAGTAGTTGTTTACAACCAGTAAAACTTAATATATTCAGAACTTTCCTAAGCTAAAACTGGGAGACGTGCCTTACAGAGAACACATGTGTGCTGGATGAGCTTCCTTCAGGCAAGTGTTACAGCACTGCTGGCCAGGACTGTGAGTTCAATATTAATGAATCAACAACATGTATTAAATAAGGTAGCCTTCAACAGAAACAGACATAAAACAAGGTTATGTCAGGATATTTTCATCAAGGTTACATATTGATTAAAATGTCCTAATTGGAAGTTCACAGAACCTAACTCTGAACTTCCCCTAGGGACAATGCTTCAGTAATTGCTAATTCAGTGTTCATAGTGACTCTGTAAAACCTAACTACCACAAATAACAAGAATTGACTACACATGTAATAAATCCTCAAAATTTTTATTTCACAATACCAAAACAACCCTTCAGCAGGCAAATAAAGCTGAAATGTTTTCAATAAGCCCTAAAAAAAAGAATATTATAAAATCATTTGTGTATTTTCACAAATTTTGCTTCATGCAAGAAATAGAACATTGATTACTTTTCTATTTGTGGATTAAAATTTGTAGATCAAGATTTAGGTGGTTTTCATAACATTTTATTATGGAAGAAGATATTGAACTTCTATGCACCTGCTACCCATATGGAATAATCATTAATATGTATCCTGTCTTGTTTAACGTCTATACCGCATATCTACTTTCCTACCAGTCCTACCCATTTTGTACAAATTTTATTTTAAATCAAATCCCAAATTAGGTATCATTTCATCTATAGAGACTTCCATATCTGTTTCTATAAAAGTTGTAACATAATCACACTTAAGACATTAACAAGAATTTCTTAATAGCATTTAATATCCAGTTAGAATTCAAATTTCCCGGGTTAATCCTATTTTTTTCAGGTAATATCTTTGAATCAGAATTCAAATAAGGCCCAGCCACTCCATTTACTTATTTATTTTTACATCTTTGCAGTTCTTTTAACTTGCAATGCTCTCTTCCCGTTTTCCTAAGGCAAGCAAGAATCTGCTCATTTTCCCGTCTCATTTCTCATAATCTGGGTTCAAGCGGATGCAGCCCCACAGTGCATTTTAACATCTGCATTATATTTATATTTCTTGTAAACTGCTGGTTAGATCTAGAACCTTGAACAGATTTCAGATTGGACTGAAAGAGTAGGAGGCAAGAAAACTTCAAAGACGAAGTGTACCTCCTTATGTCTTTCTTTTGGTGTTTAGGATTAATCACTGAATTTAGGCACTATGAATCTTATTTGCCTATTATGAACATTTCTGCATCAATTACATTTCAATGATAACTCACTGACAAAATTAATACAAAAAAGAAAGAACACCCAAATTAACATCATAACATTTGGAGAATCTCAAAGACAGCAGAATAAAACTATTTTTGTCCTACCTGGTCTTGTCCTTTCTTTTGTCATAAACTCTGCTAGTAACACTCAAGAGCCATAAGCAACCTTACCACTGCACTCAAAACACAGCAGTAAATTCATACTCTAGAAACTGAAAACTATGTATTTCTCTTATTTAATATTTCACAAATAATAACAAACACCTATCAAGTCACTATTAATAATCAGTTCTCATTTTGGGGTTTCTTTTTTGTTGGTGGCATTTCTATTGCTTTAAATTTTCCTTTTTCCCTCAATTAACAGATGAGTTCACATGAAAAACTTACATTCCTAGAAAAAGCGAGATGAAACAAAAATAATGATTCAAGGTTCCTAGTCTGTGAAAGATTTTTATCCCAGGTAAAACCTGAGTGGGTTTCTTTTTTTTTTTTTTTTTAAAGAAAGGTTCATTATATTGGAAACAATAAGAAGAGAACAACACGAAATTATAAAGACTATTATCATTCTACCAGCAACCCTGTACCCTTCTTCCACACAACTAGAATCTTAGCAGAGCAATATGGTTACTTAATTTTAAAAAGGCAGTTTCCAACTTCCCTAGCAAAGTCCCTAACTTCAGATCACCACCAAGCAATCAGGACTAGTAGGTTCTGGGGCCTTTCCATAAAGATACAGGTAGATCATTTCTTTTGCCTTTTCTTCTTCCTTCCCTCTTACATCCCAGTCCTGGCCCACGAGATAAGGCCATAACCCCGTGTAGGCTGCAATGGGCAGTTCTTCACAGCAGGGTGCCTGGTTTTTAAGCTAAGTGTCCCAACAAGCAGGAAATGGAATCTGGCAGTTTCCTAAGGCCTCCATCACTTCTATGCAGTCTATTCTCAAGCAGTCACAGAGCACAGAATCAAGGAGATGGTCAAAGATCCCTACCTTCTCTGGTCAACAAGAAAAGTGGCAAAAAACTTGGGAACGATGTCTTAAAATCATCACACCATATCATATGCTTAAAACCTAATAATAATTAAAGTAGGACTTGCTTTTTCCCATTACCCTGTAATTAAAAATTCACTCATATTCACCTGTACTCTTTATACAAACCATACACACATATCAAGGCACACTGGCTAGGACAAAGTTACAACTGGTTATATTCCTTATTGCTTGGCTATTAAAAATGACAACATACACTCAACTGAGGGATTTTTAAGGACTCAGAGACAATTAGAATATATACAAATACTAACCTAGCAAATTAGAAATGAGGTTCTATTAAATTGCTAAACTAAACATATCTAAAGGTGACTTGTATCTTGTACAAGTCTTTGTACCACTTTTCGTGCTCAAAATAGTTCTGATAATCAAGGGATTTCTAAAAACCATGTTCCAGAAGCCTTTTGATGGTAGGATAAATTCAAAAACTTCAGGATCAACTTTATGAAACCTTCACCAACAGAAGATCCTAGAAGGCCTGTATCCCCAGGCATTCCACATGACCAGAAACACCAACAGGGTCTCTATTACCTAGAAGCTCATGGAAATCCTACTTGGCAATCCAGCCAACTCTCTCCTCTAACAAAACCCCACCTATATTTTCCCAAGTATTCTCTCATGTGTCACACACTGACATATTGAGGAAGACTGAGTGACAAATTCTTAATTATAAAAATATACACTAACAGATTCTACCATGACAATTCCAACAAGTTGCTACTGAAGCAATTTTAGCCAATAAAATGGGAAAGAAATATACTAAATAAACAAAACAGTCTATTATGAATGTTCATTGAGAAAAACTCTTACCTTGGTGCTTCCTCCACCACTTTCTGATTTCTTCGCTGAATTGAGCACTCTCTTTCATTGAGCCACAAAGCATTCCCATGCTTGTCACCTAAAACCTGATAGAGCAACACCACTTGAAAACTTATATAGTCATACCTACAGAGTATGTGCCCCATTAACATTGTCATCATGCAACACTCCTTGGTTTTTACCACTCATACCTCATAAACACATCTACCTCTCCATTATGTCCCTCTTTTGGTTGATGTTAATAGAGGAAAACTTTATTTACAACCCTGAAACTCACTAAAATGTTTTTTAAAACTTGAGGAAAAAATTCTCATGTTATATTTCCAATGCACTGGATAAGATATCACATCAATTGTACAAATTTTGTGAAGGACACTGAGTATCAATAAAGGAAATACACATTCTAGATATCAGTGGTGCTTTAGAAAAACCACTGTTATTACAAACGTTCGTTTTTAACATAATTAAATGTCTGTTGATCAAGAAATGCTATTTTATTTACATTTAGTCTGTTACTTATATATGGATGTCTTTATTGAGCTTTATTTTTGTTATAGAAACTGGTGAAAGGCCTGGGGTTAAAATGTAACACATTATGATTTTTCTCATTTGTAATACTGAAAAATAAGCTAGAGTTGCCACATAAAATAACAGGACACCGATATGAATTTGAATTTCAAAGATTTATTTATTTTTAGAAAGAGAGAGTGCACTCATGAGTGGAGGAGCAGGGCAGGAGGAGAGAATCTCCAGTAGATTCCCCACTGAACACACAGACTTCAGGGCTCTATCTCAGAACCCTGAAATCGTGACCTTATTTGAAACCAAGAGTGGAACACTTAACCAACGGAGCCACCCTGGCACCCCTGAAATTGAATCTCAAATAAACAACAAAAAAATCTTAATAATAATAGGTCCCAAATTTCACTTACAAAAATATACTACCTGAAATTCAAATTTAACATGTGTCTTAACAGCTAAATCTGGTAACCCTAAGACATGCCATTGGTTAGCATTTTTGCATAGAATGTTTGTTTTTAGGAACAGATTAATCTATTTTCATGATTAAGAGTAAATACGTATTACTGAATGCATATATCATTAAGTTCACAGAAGTAAAAGCTATTCTAGAAGCCAAAGTGTAGACATTCATTTTAACTCTGTACTATACAATTTCTCCAGGGCAAGTCACTTTTCTCCTTATATATTATAAATATCAAATAGTATCATCTCAATGATTTATATGGCTGCTGAAAATATAAAATCAGTAAAGATCATGGTTATAGCAATAGAATAAACTATAAAATGAGTAGTTAACATATAAATGCAAACTTAATTTTTAGTAATAAAACCTACCTAAACCATAAGAACAATTACAAGCAAAGGAAAATACTGCAATAGTGAAATGACAATAGTTGGAATTTAGTTTTTTAGTCTCAGAGGTGGCTGCATGAAGTACAGCCTAAGAAAAATTTAACACTAAAAAATATTTTAACACTAAATTTATTCTAATCCTTTTCATTCTAGTTGACAAAGTAAAATATTTTGTGTCCAAGAAATAAAGCTACAATAACCAAGACTTCTCAGAAATATTTCTAACTGTAAAATATTATATTCATATATACAATCACATTTTTTTCCCCTAAAGCCTGTATAGTTCTTTTTTAAAAAGTCTTGGGGGAGAGGGGGGCTCAGTCAATTAGGCAAATAACTTGATTTTGGCTTGGGTCATGATCTTGGGGTTGTAAGACTGAGCTCCCAACAGCTGTGGAGCCTACTTAAGATTCTTCTCTCCAGGTACCAGGTTGAGCATCTGCCTTCAGCTAGGTCATGATCCTGGGGTCCAGGAAATCAAGTCCTGAATCAGGCTCACTGAGAGGAGCCTGCTTCTCCCTCTGCCTATGTCTCTGCCTCTCTCTGTGTCTCTCATGAATAAATAAATAAAATCTTAATAACAACAACAAAAAGATTCTCCCTTTCCCTCTACCCTCCCTTTGACAGCTAGCTTTCTCTCTCTTTAAAAAAAAAAGTTTGGGCAGCCTGGGTGGCTCAGTGGTTTAGTGCCACTTTCAATACAAGGCGTGATCCTAGAGACCCGGGATCGAGTCCCACGTCGGGCTCCCTGCATGAAGCCTGCTTCTCCCTCTGCCTGTGTCTCTGCCTGTCTTTCTCTCTGTGTATCTCATGAATAAATAAATAAATCTTTTATTTATTTATTTATTTTAAATTTTTTATCTATTTATGATAGTCACAGAGAGAGAGAGAGAGAGAGAGGCAGAGACACAGGCAGAGGGAGAAGCAGGCTCCATGCACCGGGAGCCTGACGTGGGATTCGATCCCGGGTCTCCAGGATCGCGCCCTGGGCCAAAGGCAGGCGCCAAACCGCTGCGCCACCCAGGGATCTCTGAATAAATAAATAAATATTTTTTAAAAAAAAGTTTTGTTATTTCCTGAGCATGCAACAAAAATAATTTTTTTTTAAAGATTTGCTTTACAAAAAAGAAAAAGAGCAAGTGGGGGTTAAGCCAGAATGAGACAGAGATAGAGGATCCTCAGGTCCACTCCTCGCTGAGCACAGAGCATGACCTGGGGCTCAATCCCAGGACCCTGTGAGCATGACCTGAGGGGAAATCAAGAGTCAGCTGCTTGGGGTCATCTGAGTGGCTCAGTTAAGCATCTGACTTTGGCTAAGGTCATGATCTCAGAGTCCAGAGATAAGAGTAGCTCCCAGTCGAGCTCCCCACTCAGCAGAGAATCTGCTTGTCCCTCTCCCTTCACCACTCTCCCAGCTCATGCTTGCTCACTCTCAAATTTTTAAAAATATTAATAAATAGCCCTTAATCAAATGACCCACTCAGGTGTTCCTCAACAAAAATAATTTGATAATGATAGTGTGACACTAATAAATGAAGAGACTAGAATACCAAACAATATAAAGAGTGCATGGAAAGAAAGTTAATCCTAAATCCCTTAGGAGTTTTGGGATTTTGGAGGGGGGGGTTGGTTCTTAAGATTTCATTTTTTAAGTAATGTCTATACCCAATGTGGCACTTGAATTCACAACCCCAAGGTCAAGAGTTGCATGCAACACTGACTGAGCCAGCTAGATAACCCCATCATGAGTTTTTCTTTTTTAAAGCTTTAATATAGCCCTTTATCAATCGGCAGGTACTCAATGTGGAAAAATCTCCCAGATACACTGCTTACTGAAAAAAGCTTCATGACAACAAGAGTGTCCACATAATGCAAGCCATTTTGAAACCCTGGATCCAACCCAAAAAATGCCAGTAGTGTCCGGGGTGAGAAAAAAAGGATTTAAACCACACAGAAGGGATCCCTGGGTGGCGCAGTGGTTTGGCGCCTGCCTTTGGCCGAGGGCGCGATCCTGGAGACCCGGGATCGAATCCCACATTGGGCTCCCGGTGCATGGAGCCTGCTTCTCCCTCTGCCTGTGTCTCTGCGCCTCTCTCTCTCTCTGTGACTATCATAAATAAATAAAACTTTTAAAAAAAATTTTTTTAAAAAAAAAAATAAATAAACCACACAGAATGCTGCCACTACCAGTACAGTTTCAGCATAAGAAAGGACACAGTATACGAAAGTCTGTCTAAAAAAATAGGTAATACACATATATAATTCACAGTCCACAGCAGGATATTCAAAAAAGAGTTTTGGAGCCTGTTCCCAGGGACAGAAACCAAGGAACTTGGAAACAAAAGTAAAAGGAAATGTTAATTTTTCATCAGATATCCTTTGCTATGTGCATAAATTACCTCATATAATTATATACATGCAAATTGAGGAAAATAATTTTTAAAACTTCCAAGTGTAGATGATCAGATACAGCAAACATCTGTTACCTATTCAAGTTACTAGGAAATACTTTTACCTATGTTTAAAATTATCACCTACATTATATGCTGTGGCTAATGAAAATAAACTAAAAGCTGATGTAAATATATAATTACTTAACACAATTTGACATACATTTATTGAGTATTAGTAATGTGAAAGACATCCACCTGGTTGCTGGAACCAACAAATGAGTAAGACCAACAAATGAATAAGACCTTAGTAGGTCTTATTGGTTAGTAGGTACTTCTTGATCTATTTGAAAAGTTAGACAACTCAAGATAAAAATCAATGGTCTTCTAATAGCTGTGCTATGTGTATGTTATACATGACAGGGAATACAGGAAGAGGAAAATTAATTTTGCCTGTAAGATCTTAGAAAGGCAGCCAAAATATCTCCCATAAGCTACAGACTTAAATATCCAATCTACTCAACACTTATACTTTGATATCACAACCTTGATTTCTCCAACATCACACCCTGATCTCCTCCCCAAAACACACACCTCTCACAGTTTTCTCACCTCAGTAAAAGACAGTCCTAGTCTTCTAATTCCTCAGGCCCCAAACTGAAAGCCATCTTTCATGCCTTTTTTCCTATATATCATATCTGATCTCTTAGAAAATCTGATCTACCTTCACAGAATATCCAGAATTCAATTACATCTTACCATCTCTACTACCAACACTCAGGCCTAAGCTGCCATCATCTCTCGCCAAGAATTCCAGCAAAAAGAGTCTCATATGAGATTTCTCAGCTTCAACTGATAGTCTTCAAATACTAAGTAAGAGCCAATGAATACTGTGTGCTTTTTTTTCTTTTAACCTTGTTGAATGGAGCTATTTATTGCAGTGTCATATCCTCTTCTCATCCCTGTAAGTTTGATGAGCAGGTGTCACACTGTCTTCAAATACAAAAGTCTCTGCATCAGAAGAACTGTCTTTATAGGACCATTTACAGTAAGTCTTATCCATAGCTGGACCAAGTATGAAGATGAAATTCTGATCTTGGAAGGAAGGTGTTTATATTCTACTTATGGAAGGACATGATCACTGGAGCTGGAGGATGGGTTGTGGTAGCTCATCTAAAGACGGCCCCGGGGATCCCTGGGTGGCGCAGCGATTTGGCGCCTGCCTTTGGCCCAGGGTGCGATCCTGGAGACCCGGGATCGAATCCCACGTCGGGCTCCCGGTGCATGGAGCCTGCTTCTCCCTCTGTCTATGTCTCTGCCTCTCTCTCTCTCTCTCTCTGTGTGTGTGACTATCATAAATAAATAAAAATTTAAAAATAAAATAAAATAAAGACAGCCCCCACATTCAACAATACATTAAAAAAATCATATACCTCGATCACGTGGAATTTATCTCTTGCAGGGATGCAAGGATGGTTCAATATTCACAATCAATGTGATACACCGTATTAACAAAATGAAAGAGAGAAAATCGTATGATCAACTCAGTAGATACAGAAAAAGCATTTGACAAAATTCAACATCCATTCATGATAAAAAAACTCTTCACAAAGTAGGTTTAGAGGGAATATACCTCAATAAACCCACAGCTAACATCATACTCAATGGTGAAAAACTAAGTGTTTTTTTCTAAAATCAGTAACAATATGAAGATGCCCACTCCTGACACTTTCTTGAACAAAGTACTGGAAGTCCTAACCACAATAGTCAGACAAGAAAAAAGGCATCCATCCATCCTTCTTTAAGGAAGAAGTTAAATTGTCACTATTTGCAGATGACATAGCACTATACATAGAAAACTCTGAAGACTCCAACAAAAAAACTATTAGAAGTAATAAATTTATTCGGTAAAGTTACAGTATACAAAATTAATATACAGAAATCACCCATATTTTCATACAATAATGAAGTAGAAGAAAGAGAAATTAAGAAAACAATTCCATGTACACTAAAAAGAATAAAACACTTAGGAACAAAACTGACCAAGGAGATAAAATATCTATTTTCAGGAAACTATAAAACACTGATGAAAGAAACTGAAGATGACACAAACAAATATAAAGCTATTCCATGCTCATGTAATTGAAAAGAATTTTGTTAAGATATCCACAGAACTCAAAACCATTTACAGATTTAATGCAATACCTACCAATTACCAACAGCATTCTTCACAGACCTAAAACAAATAATCCTAAAATTTGTATGGACTCACAAAAGATCGCAAATAGCCAAGGCAATTTTAAGAATAACAAAGTTCAACGTATCACAATCTTAGATTTCAAGATATACTACAAAGCTACAGTCATCAAAATAGTATGGTGCTGGCGGAAAAACAGACACTTACATCAACAGAACACATAGAGTGACCGGAAATAAACCCATGATTTTATGGTGAAGTAATCTATAACAAAGAAAGCAAGAATATACAATGGGGAAAAGATGGTCTCTTCAGTTAATGGTGCTGGAAAAACTGGACAGTTACATGTGAAAGAATGACACTAGACCACTTTTTAACACCATACACAAAAAATAACTTCAAATGAATTAAAGACCTAAATGGAGAGCTAAAACCATAAAAATTCTAGAAGAGAGGACAGGCAATAATTTCTCTGATATTAGCCAAACCAACATTTTTCTAGATATATCCCCTAAGGCAGGGGAAACAAAAGCAAAAATAAACTGTTGGGGCTATACCAAAATAAAAGGCTTCTGCACAGCAAAGAAAACCATCAACAAGAAAAAAGGCAATATGGGAAGAGATTTTGCAAATGATATATTTAATAAGGGGTTAATATCCAAAATATATAAAGGACAGGGGCACCTAGCTGGCTCAATCAGTGTAGCATATCTCATGGTCTCAAGTTCCAACCCCATGTTGGGTATGAGGCTTACTTAAAAAACTAATAATATTTCCCTGATGGCAAGTGATGCAGAGCATTTTCTCATATGCATGTTGGCCATGTCTATATCTTCCTCTGTGAGATTTCTGTTCATGTCTTTTGCCCATTTCATGATTGGATTGTTTGTTTCTTTGCTGTTGAGTTTAATAAGTTCTTTATAGATCTTGGAAACTAGCCCTTTATCTGATATGTCATTTGCAAATATCTTCTCCCATTCTGTAGGTTGTCTTTGAGTTTTGTTGACTGTATCCTTTGCTGTGCAAAAGCTTCTTATCTTGATGAAGTCCCAATAGTTAATTTTTGC